>NC_137047.1:23489923-23560730 GCF_032717465.1 Coenobita brevimanus | reverse complement strand
ACTGTATAACTGTTTACTCTAAATGTGAATAATTTGTATTATGTTCCTACAGTCATTGCAGTGGTGTTCCTGTGGCGGCCTTGGGTTCGTGTGGGTGTAAGTGAAGTACAAGAAAGCAGGGTTCCAGAGAGATGGCAGTGTGATGCCGGTTCAAGAGGAGTGAAGGGAGACTGCCTGGAGAACTCAGAGTAGCAGAGGGGCCACGACTGCCTGAAGTGGTTGAAATCTGTTGTGATGGGTATAGTACTGTCTCCTGTCTCTCCCGTCTGTTTTTCCTGTCTCTTGTCTGTCCCTCTTGTCTGTCTCTCTCTCATGTCACTTCTCATGTCTGTCTGTCTGTCTGTCTGTCTCTTTTCCGTCTTTCTCTTTTCTGTCACTCCTGTTTATCTGTTAGTGTAGGCAGGTAACTATGGAGGGTTGAATTGAGCAAGGACACTCATTCTTACATTATAGCCAAGAATGAGATGGAGGGATGGAGTGGAGAGATGGGAGAGGGTGTTAGTTGGAGGGATGGAGAGTAGATATGGGAGTGAGAATGTGTGTACGAGGGAGGAGTGTGGCTAGATATGGTGGAGGGGGGTGAGAGTTGGAGGGATGGGGATGAGAGGGGGTGTGTGAGTTGGAGGGATGGCAGTGAGAGGGGGGGGTGAGTTGGAATGGCAGAGGACAGGGCAGTGTGGAGGAAATTTGTGGCCACACCTTACAGGATTAAGATGTCTGGCAATAGATAGATTAGATAGATATATAACTGAATTTCCAGCAATCACACTGTATTGATGTATGAGTGGTAGTTATGTCCAGAGAAAACATATAGTAACTAAGGAGACTCATTCGTACCTCCATAACTATAAAATTAATGAAACTGTAATCAATTAAGTACTAAATTTGTGAGAATGGGCCAGTTCCATCAGGTGAAGGACAGACTACAGTATAGCTAAGTGGCAAGATTATTTTTTCCTTGGTTAAGAAATCTAAGTGAGATGGAAGCACCGATTTTAGCCCATAAATTGGTATAGCTTTTTGTCCTTTTGTAGAGTGATATAGCTTAATGCCAGATTGACATTACCTTGCCTGTACACCTTTCCCATAACCCAGAGGTCAGCAACCCTTAAAGCTACAAGAGCCATTTGTTTTAAAGTTTCAAAAAATGTAGTACTCTTGGAGCCGCAATACATCTTGGAGCCGCAATACAGAAAATTATCAAACCAAAATCTGCAGTATTCTAAATCTAAACAAAACATTACGGTGATATTGTTTGATCTGCTTATAGTATAGATCTTATCAAAGCTGAATGAAAAATCTAATGTTGCCTTGCATGTGTAATATGATGCCTTTGTTCTGAAAGAATAAATGGTTATTTATGAAGCTCCTGGAGCCACAAAAGTGTTCTCAGAGCCTCGTGCGGCTCCTGAGCCGCAGGTTGCCAACCTCTGCCATAGCCCTTCTTTAGCATAATTAACAAGTCATTTAGATACAGGTGTTAGAGCAGTTAACAGACTATACAGTAGACTATGCAAGATAGATTAGGGAACAGTTATGTTATAACCCAAGTTTTATCCAGTTTGGGTGAAGGCATTGGTAAAGTATATATCTACATAAGTGCAGTCAAAGAAATTTACTGTCCATTGCATTGGGCATGTGGAGAGAATGGAGGATGACAACTGGATGCAGCGGGGGAGAGGTGTGAGTGTTGAGGGTAGAGTTAAGGGGTAGATTGAGATGGTTTGGGGAGGAAGGATGAGGCCGGAGTGTATTGGTATTGTGATGAGAAGGGGGTAGACTGAGATAGTTTGGGAGGAAGGATGAGACTGGAGTGTAGTGGTGGTGTGATTAGGAGGGGTAGAGTGAGATGGTTTGGGCATGTGGAGGGGATGGAGGATGACATTTGGGTGCGGAGAGTGAGGGGTGAGAGCATGGAGGGTAAAGTTGAGAGGCCGACTGAAAGACCTGGTATGAAGTTAGTGTCCTCAGGGATAAAGGGCTGGACAGAGAAGCTGCTAGAGATCAAGCAGCATGGAGAACTGCCATTAGGTGATCAAGGCTGATGTATGGAAGCATCTTGGAATTTTTATAAATGAATGAATGAAGGAAATAAGTTCCCTTTTCCCGCTCCAATAGGCAGGTAAAAATGTTGAGGTATAAATGTAAGTGCTTCCTATATTATGTCTTTCCCTGTCCTTCCTTTCTGCACCCTTCCTCACTCCAGCATTAGGTGGAAAAGATCAGGATGAAGGAAAATGAAGATTGTTCCTAGCTAGTTTGCTGTTTGCAGTTGCCTAACTTGAATAAGGAAGTAGCATTATACTGTATAGGAATAAATGCATTGGTTACTAGGCATATTTGGGTGTTAACATATTTCACTGAGAAACTTACTTACTAGAGCCCTTAACTCAGTTGTGGGTTCATGCTTATCTGGATATGAATCTAGGAGACTTCATGCTAAAATTCCCCTTGTGCAGTCCACCATCCTCCTCCTGAGAGATAGGTACATATGTGTATGGCAAGATATTAACTGACAGACTCCTTGAAATGGCTGGTTTGATACAGCCTTCAGTATGTTCTTCAGCCTAAGATTTAACTAGTGTTGATGGTTGAGGTAGCACTGGCATTGTAGTTCAAGGGTGGAGTTGTAAAGCATGTTTGTACTTTAGGGCAGTATGACGAGGGCAGCTTGATGGCAGAGGAGGCCACCCCTGCTGTGGTGGGTGTCCGGTGGTAGACATCCACCACCACCACCACCACCACCAGTGAAGAAGGGGAGCAACTTGGCTGGATTCTACAAGATGAGTATATTTACAGATGTTATACATATTCACTTAGGAGCCAGTCTGTTGAAATAACCATTGATGGGCCAGTGGTGTGTTTTATACATAATGTATAGTTTTCTGTAAATCTTGCTGTGGTGCTGCTTTTGTTAACTGCCAGTTGGTTGCAGAACTTGCCTCAGTAGGTGTTAGTCAAAATGCACTGCAACCTGTGCTTAAATAGCTGAGGAAGCTATAGTTGCAAGAATCATGCAGAATGTTAAAAACTCAGTTTTGCTAAGTGGAATTATTTGCAGTAAGTGTGCTGCAGTTAAATTGGCAGTGCTAACAACCATATCCCAGGAAATGATCACTGCCACCCCTTGTGCCTTAGGTTTCATTCTTAACTTTTCCATATAGTTTTAAGTCTTTGGAGACTTGCAACAGAAGACAGATAGCCATTATTACCCCATCAGTAAATAAAATATCCCCAGAGCTGGATAAAACCATTGGCTGTGGCAAGAGTGAATTAACACACAACAGGAAGCTCCCTGACATCTCTTCTGTAATGATTTATTTTAGGGGTTAAACTTAAGTCAGTTAGAGACCCCTGCATTCAAAAGGAAGCTCCCTAACACCTCTTCCTTAACTATTTATCTAGGGAAATCAGTGGTGTGATAGTAAAGCCTTGTCTTTTATGCAGATTTCTAAGTTCCATTGGTACTTGTTCTTCTCTCAAATGCATTGATTTTATTTTTAATGGAGAGTAACAGTTGGGTGCGGAAGGTGATAAGTGGCAAGGTTGAGGGTAGGGGTGAGAAGCAGACTGAAAAAGACCTGGGAAGAGGCCACAGGGTGTGACCTCAGGGCTAGGACTGAATAGGGAGGCTGCCAGAGATTGAGCAGTGTGGAGAGCTGCTATTAAGTTATGAAAACCGACGCATTCAAGCATGTTGGAGCCTTTATAAACGATACGATAGCTGTATTTCCAGTCTATATAAATGATACGAGAGCAATATTTCTAGAGTGAATATAAACAATACGATAGCAATATTTCCAGAGTCTATATAAATGATACGATAGCTGTATTTCCAGTGTGTATATGAACAATACGATAGCTGTATTTCCAGAGTCTATATAAACGATACGATAGCTGTATTTCAAGAGTCTATTTATACAATACGATAGCTGTGTTTCCAGAGTCTATATAAGCTATACGATAGCAATATTTCCAGAGTCTATATAAATGATACTATAGCTGTATTTCCAGAGTCTGTACTGTATAAACGATACGATAGCTGTATTTCCAGAGTCTATATAAACGAAACAATAGCTGTATTTCCAGAGTCTATATAAGCTATACAATAGCAATATTTCCAGAGTCTATATAAATGATACGATAGCAGTATTTCCAGAGTCTGCTGTATATAAACAACACGATAGCTGTATTTCCAGTCTATATAAACGATATGAGAATAATTATTTCCAGTCTATATAAACGATACGATAGCTATATTTCCAGAGTCTGTATAAATGATACGATAGCTGTGTTTCCAGAGTCTATATAAGCTATACGATAGCAATATTTCCAGAGTCTATATAAATGATACTATAGCTGTATTTCCAGAGTCTATATAAACGAAACAATAGCTGTATTTCCAGAGTCTATATAAGCTATGCAATAGCAATATTTCCAGAGTCTATGTAAACTATACGATAGCTGTATTTCCAGAGTCTATGTAAACTATACGATAGCTGTATTTCCAGAGTCTATGTAAACGATACGATAGCTGTATTTCCAGAGTCTATATAAACGATACGATAGCTGTATTTCCAGAGTCTATGTAAACGATACGATAGCTGTATTTCTAGAGTCTATATAAACGATCACGATAGCAATATTTCCAGAGTCTATATAAACGATACGATAACAATATTTCCAGAGTCTATATAAACGATACGATAGCTGTATTTTCAGTCAATACAGTATAAACAATACGATAGCTGTATTTCCAGAGTCTATATAAACGATACGATAGCTGTATATCCAGAGTCTATATTGTAAACGATACGTATAGCAATATTTCCAGAGTCTATATATAAACGATACTGATAGATGTATTTCCAGAGTCTATATAAACGATACGATAGCAATATTTCCAGAGTCTATATAAACGATACGATAGCAATATTTCCAGAGTCTATATAAACGATACGATAGCAATATTTCCAGGGTCTGTATAAACAATACGATAGCAATATTTCCAGAGTCTCTATAAATGATACGATAGCAATATTTCCGGTCTGTATAAATGATACGATAGCAATATTTGCAGAGTCTATATAAATGATACGATAGTTGTATTTCCAGAGTCTGTATAAACAATACGATAGCAATATTTCCAGAGTCTATATAAATGATACGATAGCAATAGAAACAGAGTCTATTAATCCTGTATTATTTGAACTGAAGATGTAGCCTTATTAACCCCATCAGAGCTGTAAGTCCTCCCTGAGTTTTAAAATGCCTGGTGGTGGCAAGAATAAAACAATAAATCAATAAGGAAGAGGTGTTAGGGAGGTGCTTCAAGAGTACCCGCCCCTGAGTTGTAAAAATTGCCTAGTAGTAGCAAGAATAAAACCAAAAAATATATCACTAAGGAAGAGATGTTGGGGGAGTCAGGGAATTGGAAGTACTGTGTAAGTTTGAATTAATCTGACTTATTTTTTTTACAAAATGCCTGCGTCTTTCTCCTTCTGCCTGCGTCTTTCTCCTTCTGCCTGTGTCTTTCTCCTTCTGCCTGTCTTTCTCCTTCTGCCTGTGTCTTTCTCCTTCTGCCTGTGTCTTTCTCCTTCTGCCTGTGTCTTTCTCCTCCTGCCTGTGTCTTTCTCCTCCTGCCTGTGTCTTTCTCCTCCTGCCTGCGTCTTTCTCCTCCTGCCTGTGACTTTCTCCTCCTGCCTGTGACTTCTTTTCCTTTTACCAGTGACTGTATCTCCTTTCTCTCCCCTTCCTGTCCTCTCTCTACTGGTCCACCTTTTCTTGATAGTTCCATAATTCTTTTGGCCCTACATTTCCCCCCTACTATCAGGCTAGACATTTGGTATTATGCCATGGATAGTTTAAGGCCCTGCCATTAACACTGCCCCATCCTTCCTCCCTCCCCGCCTCTCCCCTTCCTCCCTATCCTCCCTATCCTCCCCTTCCTCCCTATCCTTCTTTCCCTGTCCTGCCTTCCTCCCTATCCTGCCTTCCTCCCTATCCTGCCTTCCTCCTTGTGCATTAACACCAAACTGTTTCATCACCAAGCGTCTTCATGGCCAAAGCTGCTCCCATGCCAGTCTTGGTGCCATGTAGCCAGTGTGACTTGGTGCTGGTTCCCTGGTGCTGGTTCATTGGTGCTTCCTACTGTGACATGCTCTTAAATGCAGTGGCCAGGCATCTTGCACTGAATGGTTCCCTTACTTTGTTCATTTCTTGTTTGGGAAGATTTTTTTGAACTGTAGTAGCTTCCTCATGTAATGCAGACTTTGAAATAGTCTCCAGAATTACTTCAGTAGATATAGATAAATAGATATATGTAGATGGATAAAGCACTCAGGGAGTATGGTGAATTATCTTTAGGTGTATTAGCAGTGGTTACAGTTTGTCATTTTTCTAAATCTGGCCATCGTCAAAGTCGTTCAGTGGGTTAAGGTGGTGGTGTCTGATGCTTTGAATGTGTCAGGTGGTTGTGCTGCTGTGTTTACTGTAGGTGCCTGGTGGTGTAGTGGGTTAAGGTGATGGTGTCTGATGCTTTGAATGTGTCAGGTGGTTGTGCTGCTGTGTTTACTGTAGGTGCCTGGTGGTGTAGTGGGTTAAGGTGGTGGTGTCTGATGCTTTGAATGTGTCAGGTGGTTGTGCTGCTGTGTTTACTGTAGGTGCCTGGTGGTGTAGTGGGTTAAGGTGGTGTTGGCTGATGCTTTGAATGTGTCAGGTGGTTGTGCTGCTGTGTTTACTGTAGGTGCCTGGTGGTGTAGTGGGTTAAGGTGGTGTTGGCTGATGCTTTGAATGTGTCAGGTGGTTGTGCTGCTGTGTTTACTGTAGGTGCCTGGTGGTGTAGTGGGTTAAGGTGGTCCGGCCAGATGTGCCTTGGAACATTAATAGGTCTGTTCACCTGTGGCAAAGCTAACAGGTCTAGAAGTGGTACTTTTTTTCTCTCTCCAAGGAAAGTGTAAATATCTGCTCTTGGAGAGCTTTGAGTGATTTTATGAAATACAAAGCTGCTCAGCCTGAACTTTTGTTGATTTATCATGTCAGCCATTGCCTAAGCTGACTATTGGGTGCATTTCAGTTTGACTTTAAGGAAGCATTGTAGTGGCTTATGAAATACAAAGTTGCTCAGCTTGAAATTTTGATTTGATTTGATAGGTCAGCTGTTGCATCAGCTGATTATTAAACAGTTGTCAGTTTTGGCCATAAGGAGGCATTTTAATACAAGTTTCACATTCTGAGTTTGAAAGAGAAACTTAAATATTGACTGCAGTCTGTGCAGATAGGCTCTTGTTGTTTAGGTACAGAATTTAAACTTGTGATCTTGAGTTTAGGTAATCCAGTTGGCTGGTGTTTGAAGGTTAGGTGTGTGTGTGTGTGTGATTAGGTCAGTGGGTGTAGGTGTAGAGTAGGTTAGTGGGTGTTGTAGGTTAGGTCAGTGGGTGTTGGTGTAGATAAAAGCACAGCTAATGTGTTGTTGTATTTGCAGGAAACAGATGGTGTCCAACAAGATCTATGAAGATATCAAGATGGCAAGATGAAGCCAGCTGGGTAGAGGAATATGCTGTATGTTTGAAGAAGATTGGTAATGTGTTAAACTGCATCTCAATCATTTTGCTTTAACTTGGCCTTAAAATACCTTGCTAGTCACGAAGAAGTGCTGTGGAAAGGTTTCAACGACCTAAAATTACCATCTTTGAATCGTGTTTAGCTATACTGTATTAGATCAAAATTAGTGATCTTAGTCATGCAGTGCAGTGGAAAGGTTGTAGAGCCAGTGATTGTGTCTTTGCTACTGAACTAAGTTAAGTCAGCTGTCAAAGGATATGTCTTGGCCAAGTTTAAGTGAAAGAACTGTAGTTGTGTGTACAGAAAGTCCTCGTTTATGCTAATCATGAAGAAGTGCTGTTTTCATGTACGTTAAATCCAAGTAATTGTCATTGTGTTCCCTGGCTGGTTTATATGGTAGTGCTGAAGTCATGTATTTTGTGGCTAGGCTTATCTGAACAGGAACATGTTGGTCTACTGGCTGCATTGGCCCTTATCCTGTTGTCCACCATTTTCCTTTATGGGATGATAGGGAGGTATTAAACTAGTAACCAAGGAGACTCGTGTGCTCCACTATCCTTGGAGGATAAGGGAGGGAATTGGGGCATGTTTTGTTTGATGGCATTGTGAATTGAAGTACGTTGTTGATCAACCCCAGTCTGCCTGGCTAAGCAGACCCATCAACCATAGGCAAAAACAGTCCCTTGCAGGGCCACCTCATTTAGTGAACCAGTGTTCCCCTGTGGCCGACAGAGCCCTGCAATGGCAAGGTGCGTTGAATAGTGTGGAGGTTTGGTTCCTGGATGGATGCTGCATTTGCATAATCCAGTTAACGTGAGCACCATAGCAGGCCCCACATCACCCCATTATTTGGTGATATGGTTACCACCCAACATTGTAAATGGTTTCCTGGGCTGCAGGAAACCATTAGGCCTGTCACCTGGTGTAGAACCACATGAAGTGGAAAGAAGAGAAAAAGTGACAGGAAGGAAAGGGAGAAGTAGGGAGTGAGGACAAACAGAATGATAAAGTTGAAGGAAGAATAGGTAGTACTACAGTGCAACCTCAAAAGTTTGCAAACCTCTAAAGTTCAATTGCCATAATTTATGAAAAATGTCATTTTTATTTCCCAAACTTAGCTCAGAAATAACCAGAGACTAGTAAAAAAAAAAATTCCTAGCTACACCCATCTGGTACTGATGACCTCACCATAAAGTGTGTGGTCACCCATAATAATAATAATTTCCTTTCCTCCTCTTGGGTAAGCTCTTTCTTATTTGAGTCAGTTTTATCATATCCAAATTTGACCATAATTGTGGCTTCAAACAGGTGTCCTGGCTTTACCAGTTAGTGCAGTGCTGGGAACAAAAATGATCCAGTATAAGAATGCAGCCACAAGTACTTAGTGTGTGTGTTGTGAAATGATTGGTGATGGAAACTACCATGTATGACAAATTTGACAGTTCTCAGTGCTGTACCAACTGAAACTAGAGTAAATAACTCATTGCAGGTGTTGTCAAAGATAGCGGTGGTGGTAAACCAGACAGTGTATGACGTTACAAAGCAATGTGATAAGGTTTTTAAGTTTTTGAGTGGAATTATGGTAAATATTCATTTATCACAGAACACCATGCAACACCACTTGTCAGACGTCAACTGATTTTATTCACTTTTGACTGAAGCATGATTGTTGGTAGGCAGCAGTCTTAGTGTAATTCTAATAGATCATTTGGATCACAGTTAAACCACTGTGCAATACATTTTTGAGTAGCTATAAACCACCACCACCATCTTCCTTTTTTTTCACACACACACACACACACACACACACACACACACAATGTACTTATGTACTTCATCACTGAGATTGCAGTATTTCTGCAAAATTATAGTAATGCAGACTGGCAGTAATTGTATGTATCATAAAATTTCATAAAATAAACTGTGTAATCAATGCACAGTATGTAAGTGTAGCATCACGTATGGGTTGGTTATATGGTTACCACCCAACATTGTAAATGGTTTTATGGCTTACAGAAAGCCATTAGGCATGTTACTCAATGTAAAGCCACCTGAAAAGGAAGGAGTAATAAAAATTGACAGGAAAGATGTGAGAAATAGGGAGAGAGGAGGACAGAAACAAAAATAATGATGGAGATAGTGGGCAGTGCTACATCAAGGAGTGGATGGTGGTTGCTGAAAGATGTAAATATTCATGTTCAGTACTGTAGTTTTTACATAAATAAATGAATGCATAATTACTGTCCCTTACAACTTACTGATTGATGTTAAATATGAATACAACTGCAAAGTGTTTTAGAACAAGGGGACATACACAAGATGAGGAAAGGAAATGTGAAAGAAACACTTCATGGTTTGTAGCGATTATTGTACTGATCCTTGAGTTAAGAGATGAGATAAATGGTAGTGTTAACAATGGAAAATAGGATGCCTGAAGCCAGCTAGTTAGCCCAGACAACAAAGCTTGTGTCAAAAGCATGTCTAAACCCTGAGAATTAAGACAGCCACAGAAATGCTTTATTAAAAGTTCAAATTTTTCAAAAGTATCAAAAGGACACAAGAACTTCGAATTTAAGAGGTTGCACTGTATATCAAGTGAGTGGATGATCATAGTCACCTACCACCTGCAGGACTAGTAACCAAGGAGACACATGAAAGCGAGCCTCCTGTACCTGTAAAGTGTGTTGCTATAGCACATTGATATGACCAGTAGCCATAACCAAGGAGACTGCCACCTCATGAAGGCAACATTCTCCATTGTCTGTTAAATTTGTTATAGCATGTTACCAAACCTGACAGATCCCTGTTCCCTTTTGTCTCAGTTGATAGCAGTGTGTAGTGTGATTGGAGGGTCGATACAACTAGTAACCAAGGGTGATGGTATCTAGGGCTGGTGGTGGTACTGTCAAAGCTGAGGGAGTGTGGCCATGTGTGGATTACCACTAGTGTGTGGGAAGGAAGTACAACTTGTTCAGTGTTGGTGAGAGACTGTGTATGTGGTGTTAGAGGTAGACTGTGAAAAATGCTGACATGGTGTGGGGAGTGTGTGGGGGGAAGCATATGGAGATTTCAGGCATGAAAGGATTAGTCTTGCTGTTGAGAGCGTAGAGGATTTTTTTTATTTAGAGGACATGCTATGTGCTGGAGGTGGAGCTGGTGTTAGCTGTGTGGCTAGGATAAGGAGTGGCTGGAGGAAGTTCAGGGAGCTGTTGCCTCCTGACATTGAGAGGGCTCTCCCTCAGTGCTAAGGGATCTTTGTATATGGCACGTGAGACCTGGGCAATGAAGGATGAGGATGTTCATAGGCTTAAACATACAGTAATGACAATGATTAGATTTGTTTGTAGTGCATCCTTGAATGACAGGCCTTGGGAAGGGTGTTAGGACTGCAGTTGAAGAGTTGAGAAGAAGAATGGGACTTGAATGTATTGATGTAGTGATGAGGAGAGCTAGGTTGAGATGGTATGGACATGTGGAGAGGATGGAGGGTGAGAGCTGTGATTGTTTAGGGTCGAGTTGTGAGAGGCAGACAAAAAAAAAAAAACCTGGGATGAAGTCAGAGTGAGACCTCAGGGATACGGGACTGGACAGGGAGACTGCCAGAGATCAAGTAGTATGGAGAGATGCCATTAGGTGACCAAGGCTAACTTATGTAGGCATGTTGAAGCCTTTGTAAGCGATAGGAAAATAAACGAAGTAACCAAGGAGACAGTCATACCTCATAGTTAAGGACCATCAAACAATGCAACCCCTCTCCCGCCCCTCTCCATTTTTTTTTTAAAATCAGTGCAACCCCTCTATCTATTTATTTATTTTTTCAAACAATGCAACCCCTATCCCCCCTATCATTTTTTTTTATCATCATAGTGTACCCCCCCCCCCCCCCCCCCTTTTTTTATGCAACCCCTTTCCTTCCCGTTTTTTTTTTTTTTTTTCCCCCAGTTGATGTTTCTGTAAAGCTTAGTCAGGGTGCAGAATTTGCCATTACTAGTTGTATGGTGGGAATACTGTTAGTTTAGGCCATACCTGTGGCTAAACGAGGACATCTGTATATGCACTGCACAGTATTTGTGGATGTGGGAGCATCTCTTGGCCAGTCAGTCAGACCATATGATTTTTCAGCAGAACTTCACTTGTGTAGATTTTAATATATTGCGGCCCTTCATGATCCCACATCCATTACTTATATATTTATATGTGCTGACCATATTTTCTTTATTCCAATAAATGCATCTTTAATGTAAATGCTTCTTTAATATAAATGTTTCAATATTTTGTGTAGTGGAGTAGAGTTTATCGCCTTTTAAGACTAATGCAAAACAGCTTGATTTTGACAAGGCAGTCTTATAATTTCCGATATTTGAGAGGTAGTAAAATTAATTGTGCTTTTTAAATCTAACGTCAGTTGCTTTGCCAATGAGTGAAATATTGCTGCAACTTTTAATAAAAATACTAAACCCACAACCAAAGAACTGCAGCTAAAAAAAAAATAAATGCATGCTCCTGGTGCAGGCCAAAAATTATGTGAAACATCTCGACATATTGCATCAGTGGCACGTAGTGATGCAGCTTGCCAACTTTTATTCCATCTGACTACAACTGTTGCATGTTTATCTCATTTGTACTGCTGTGTCAATGGTCACTGCCCCTCCGAAACGTCTGCTTGCATCCCTCCACCACCCTGGCGGGTGCGTAGCACCTGTCTAGCAGCAAACTCTCATCCCTTTTCTGTCCAGCTATCAAATGCAGGAGTTAACCTTCATGTACGCAGTAGGTCAAACTCTGGAACTGCTTTTCACTCTTCCTACTGCCTATGACCCTCCAGTCTTTTTAATGCTGTGTCCAGGCATCTCAAGATGAACGATGTTGAATTTGGCCCTTAACTTAGTTTCTTGTTGAAGGGAACAGTCGTTCAGATTTTCTAGCATTTGGTTCCTTCTTCCTTGCATAAAATAGATTTAAATTGTTGTGGGAACAACATTGGCTAAAAATTACCTGCTGTAGTGTTCATCTGTCATGTTGGACTAAAAGACCTGTTGCCTGGGTATGAATGGCTTGGTAGGCCAGGAACAGCATTACTGATTTTATACATACAGTACTTTATTAGTTGCCTACTTGCACCAGACCATGAGCAATAGATTTAAACTTCAGCCAGTCTTGGTTAAGATGTGTGTGTGTTTATGACCAAGAAATTAACAAGGGTTATATAAACTGTAGCAGCCAGTTCATAAGTAACCTTGTAATTTTTTAGAAGTGCTATTCCAAGGTTTTTTAAGGGAACAAAGGCTTAAAAGGCAAGAAATATTACTTCATTACTTTTAAAAATAAGGTGGCCATATAATTTTTTTTCTTCTTCAAAGATCTGTTATTGGTAGGTAGGTTATGGCAACATTCCACGAGTTTAGTAAGAAATCATATGTCATTTTTGTCTATGCTCCATAAATTAGAATTGGGAGACTGAAGGATGGAGTGGAGTGGAAGAGAATTAACTAGGAGTGTATGTGAGTGAGGTAGGAGGGGAGACCAAGGATGAGATGGAGGGCTGGAGTGAGAAACTAAGGGCCAATTCACACTATACGGTTCGTCTTCGTAGGGTTACGGTTCATTTGCTATGTCACTGTTCACACTATATGTCCATGATCTCGTCAGTCTGCGTGCAGCTGTGGCTCCGACAAGAAGCCTCAGATATTAGTGTAAAGCGGCTTGCTGCAACTTTCATTTTTGCACAACTACAGTACTTAGGTGACAATGCCATTGATGTTACAACCATGAATGTCACGAACAATGCAAGCTCTTTAGTAGACATAACTGGACAGGGAGGAAATGCTTCACAAGGTGCATTCATTGTACAAGAAATTTAAAAGATTCTTGAAGTCCCACTGGTTCTCTTCCATGGGCGTAAAGAGGGTTGAGAGAGAACCTACCAATGGTTATGAACAGGATGTTGGGAGAACCTGTGAATGGTAATGGATAGGGTGTTAAGAGATACCCCATGATTAGTAATGAATAGGATGAAGGATATAATGCTATTTGTCACACAGTTTTAATAAAAGTGAAATATTTAAATATCTTACCCAATTTTTCCAATCCCTCTCCTATTAATTTCCATATTTTTTCTTTCACATGGTTATCGTTGTATTTTCTGTTGCCCCTGTCATATAGTTCCTTGTAGCCTCTGACCAGTTCCAATAACTTCTCGTCACTCATGACTGCTTATAGTACTGTTCACGGCCAAAAGCAGTGACAGGCTAAAGTTGTCCTCTGTCGTCTGTAAATACACCGTGACTGATACGTATCGATGTTCATACTGATCGGTGGAGGTACAGAGCGTTTCCATACGTATACGTTTTGTTCGTTAGAGATTTCTTCCAAACGTAGGCGATCCGTACGAGTGAAAGCTGCACGAAAGATGAACAATAAACGGAAAATATAGTGTGAACAGCCCCATTGATTTCGATAAAATAATTAACGTACGAAAGCCGTACGGAGACGAATCGTGTAGTGTGAATCGGCCCTAATGTGTGAGGTGGAGGGGGGGGGGAGAGGGAAACTGAGGGATTGAGTAGAGGATGTTGTAAATTGAAATGGGATGGAGAGGGAAACTAACTAGGAGTGTATGTGAGTAAGGTGGATGTGGGGTAAGAGGGAGGGGGAGACTGAGGATGAGATGGAGGGATGAGTGGAGGTATATAGGAGAGGAGGGTGTAAGTTTGGGGTGGAGTATAAGAGTGAGGTGGAGGGATGGAATAGAGGTATGAGAGGGAGGTGTAAGTGGGGGGGGGGGATGGAGAGTGAGACTAAGTAGGGGTTTGTGTGAGTGAGGTGGAGGTGGGGAAAGTGGCAGGGGGAGACCGAGGATGAGATGGAGGGATGGAGTGGAGAGGTGCATGAGAGAGGAGGGTGTAGGAAGATTAATTCTGAGTGTATGTGAGTGAGGTGGAGACTGAGGATGAGATGGAGGGATGAGTAAGTTGGGGGAATGGAGAGTAGGAAACATAATCAGGAGGGTGTATGTGAGTGAGGTGGGGGGAGAGGCAGGGGGTGTAATCTGGGGGAAGGGCAGGTAGATGGCAGTGGACAGGGAGGAGATATGTACCCTCACAGGCTCAAGGTGTCTGGCTATAGGTAGATATAGCATGTCCACACTTTCACATTATAATGGCCACACTTTCACATTGTTTATGGCCATTATATTTTTAGTTTTATTTGTTTGCTTGAGATTATACTCTGAACTTTAGCTTGGCCTAAAATTTTAAATCTTTCCAGCCAGAATTATGAGTTGTAACTTTCTTAAAACAGGATAGTAGGCACAGTGTGAAAAGGATTATGAGTAATAGCATTGCCTTTCTGTGCCTCGAGTTACTCTTATGTGACACAGCTGGAAAAGACTGAAAAATTGGGCCAAGTTAGTGAAGAGTAAATATTGTTCAGTGGAATGTGATTTTGTTGATATTTAACATGCATCACAACCAGTCCATGTTGGTATTTTTGAACCTCTTCAGTACTGTTACATCTTTTTTCAGTGTATTGTTGCTGTGTCCCAGATGATTTTATTCTTGCTGCTGCCAGACTATTTTACTCAGCTTAGGAAGGGGGTCTCATACTGAAGGGAGGCTATGTCTCCTCCAGTATGAGATCGCACTCCAAGCTGAATAAAATCGTGTGGCATCAGCAGGAATAAAATGTCCTCATACTGAAGGGGTTAATTGGCTCATGTCTTTGGTATACTGTATGTCATGTTGATTAATGGTCCACTGCTTCCGGTTTAACATGCCTTAGCAAACACAACGTTGCGTGGTGCACACAGTGTTAGCAATGCATGTTAAGTAGCCCTTTTGATCACTCTGTTGTATGCCATGTGTTCTTGTATAGCTCTGCCTGGCATTAGCTGGGCAGAGCAATACAAGACATGGCATCTACACAGTGATTTGAAGGGAACGCTCTTGGAAGCATCTTGGGGTAGGGCGCAGAACCTATCTCGATAAATCGGCCACGAAAATACGGACTGGCAACCCTCCCTTAGGGTTCCCAGTCCTTATTTCTCTGGCCGATTTATCGAGATAGTTTTTTTTTTCACCTTCTTCACTTAAATGTATCTTAGTGGAAATAAAACCAATGTATTATTACCATGTCTTTATAATATACATATACCTTTTTTGTATATTACTTATATATGTATAGTACTTATGTATAGTACTTATGTAAGTACTATACATATATAAGTACTATACATATATATATATGTATAGTACTTTGAAAAATATCAGAGAATACCAATAGACATGAATAGTACGAAGGGAGACATCACTTCGTACTATTCATGTCTATTGGTATTCTTTTTCTGATATTTTTCAAAGTACTATACATATATAAGTAACTTTTAACACATTCAAAATTTAGCACTTATAAAAAATTATAAACTTAAAAGGACAATATACAAAGACATGTATACTAAAGAAAAAAAAAATATATATAAAAACAAACAAAACAAGATACATGGAGCAGGATAGAGGAAGGACAGCAGGACATAGCACAGATGACAGGACAAGACACAAGACAGCACAGATGACAGGGAAGGACACAGCAGGACATGGCACAATGACAGGGCAAGAACAGCAGGACATAGCACAGGTGATGGAAGGACTTAGCACAGATGACAGGGCAGGGCAAAGCAGGAGATAGCACAGGTGATGGAAGGACTTAGCACAGATGACAGGGCAGGGCAAAGCAGGAGATAGCACAGGTGATGGAAGGACTTAGCACAGATGACAGGGCAGGGCAAAGCAGGAGATACCACAGGTGATGGAAGGACTTAGCACAGATGACAGGGCAGGGCAAAGCAGGAGATACCACAGGTGATGGAAGGGCACAACAAGGCAGGTCATAGCAAGGCAAGACAAGCAGGATACAGCAAGAGATGGAAGGGCAGGACACCCTAGGCAAGAACAGCAGGACACAGGGTACGAATAGCAAGGAGGGGAGGACATGTCAAGGATGGCAGGGCACAAAGCACGACATAGCACAGATGATGGAAGGGCACAACAGGGCAGGTCATAGCAAGGCAAGACAAGCAGGATACAGCAAGAGATAGAAGGGCAGGACACATAAAGGAAAAAATAGCATATATGGAAGGGCAGGACACCCTAGGCAAGAACAGCAGGACACGGTAAGAATAGCAAGGAGGGGAGGACAGGCCAAGGATGGCAGGGCACAGCAAGAGTGCAGATGACAGTGCATGGGTGTAGGGCAGGACAGGGGTAGCAAGGCAGGGCAGGACAGGGGTGGCAAGGCAAGGCAGGACAGGGGAGGGAATAGCAAGGGTGTAGGGCAGGGCATGGCTGCATATTGCAAGGGTGTAGGGCAGGGCATGGTTGCATATTGCAAGGGTGTAGGGGAGGGCATGGTTGCATATTGCAAGGGTGTAGGGGAGGGCATGGCTGTACAGTGTATTACATGGGTGTAGGGGAGGGAAGGAAAGTGCAAGTGATGGCAGGACAGGACAAGGATGACAGGAATAGCAAGGGACACCTGGTGGGCCATAGCAAGGGTGGGGGTGGTAGGGTGGGTTGCACGGTGGTAAGGTTAGGAAGAGGAAAGAAGAAAAGGGAGCGAAGAACGAGGAGAAGAGGTGGCCTAATACAATAAGAGGGGGAAGAGGAGAGGAAGCCTAATACAAAAAGGGGAGGAGGAGAGGAAACCTAATACAAAAAGGGGAGGAGGAGGAAGGAAGAAAAGAATGAGGAGGAGGAAGGAAGAAAAGAATGAGGAGGAGGAGGAGGAAGGAAGAAAAGAATGAGGAGGAGGAGGAAGGAAGAAAAGAATGAGGAGGAGGAGGAAGGAAGAAAAGAATGAGGAGGAGGAGGAAGGAGAAGAATGAGGAGGGGAAGAGGAAGGAAGAAGAGGAAAAGAACAACAAGGAGGAGAAGAGGAAGCCTAATACAATACGGGGAGGAAGAGGAAGGAAGAGAAGAACAACGAGGAGGAGAAGAGGAAGCCTAATACAATACTTAACTATATGAAGTACTAAAACACACAGAGAATAAACACTCAACTTTGTTTTGTCATATTAATGCCAGCAAGGGGTATCATTAGTTTAATGCTTCAAAAACTGCTTGTGGGTCAAATATTAATAATAATAATAATAATAATTTACTGGCAAACTCCTATCAGTAATTCCTCATTTAAGATACTTTCACTAAGCACAGTCTCTCTCTTAATGTCACTAAAAAATACACTTTTCACAAACTTCTTAATTAATCTCAAAGGTGTGCTGTGAAAGATCAATGTTAATTCATCTAAAAATATAATTTTTTTAAATTTAACACAAATAAATCTTGCTAGTTAGTTCTGTCTTGCATATGATCCTTAAATGCTGGAGAAAAAGTCCCTCTTGCTGGGATCCGACCCTAACCACGCAATCAGCAATTTACGGGAATATATATATCAATTATTAAATGAGGAATTACTGCTGGCATTATACACAAACAAAACTCACAATTTACACATATTCTGTTTTTAACTGTGTGGAAAATGTGCCACTAGATCTCAGATGATGTGTTTATATATACAGTATTTCAAAGCTATGCATATATATACTGAGGTGTAGCCTACATGATGGGCCTGTAGAAACAGTTCAGTATTTTTATATCATTTGTATCGTACCATTCATGAAGGCTCCAACATGCATTCATTGGCCATAGTCACCTAATGATGGCTGTCTATGCTGCTCAATCTCTGGCAGCCACCCTATGACCTTGTCTCGTATTTTTTTTCCAGTCTGGCTCACAACCCTACCCCCAAAATTCACACTTCTCACCTTACGCACCCAATTGTTATAAAATTCCGGTGCAGGGCAGACACCTTCGGGTGGTGGCACTGATATAACCAGGCCATGTCCAGTGAAAAGGGCCAGATGCTCACTCACTGACCATTTAAGCCCCTGGAATCCTGACTACCTCACATATTTCTCCCTACATATGTGCTTCAAAATTATCAACTCCAGGACTTTCCTATTGCAGACCAACACCACTACAATACCAGCTGGTGTTCTCAGTGCCAAAAATCCCTCGTGGCTAAACACACAGACACAGGACAACAAGGGGACTCTCAATGCAGAAAAACACGAACACATAAACCACCACCACAACCCAACAAGACCTCCACACAAAGTTATAAGGCTGCCTCCTCCCCCCAACCTCACTATGTACCTCTTCATAATAACTAATCCCATGAAACAGTGAAATTTTTAGTACTGAGACAGGAATGAGTCTCCTTGATTACTAGTTCAACTGACCCTCCAGTCTGGCCCCACTTTGTCAGAGGAACATAAAAACATTACGGCCATGCAAACCACCAAGGAAGTTGTACTAGACCTATTACTTGACCACTGCTCCAAATTAGAAAGTTACCTAAATCCAAATAAAATGTGCAACCATTTTTATTTTCCTCCTTTTTTTCTTATTTCCTTTTTTTTCTGTTAATTATTTATCCTGTACATACTCCCTACCTAGCCACTACAGCCATTCAAAGCCTATAACACTGCACGCCAGCACTAAATTTCACAAGATATCGTCAATATTTTTTTTCTCGCCCCTAAAACGGCCCCCATTCAGAAGGAACTGTGCTATGAAAATACATGGCATTTCACAGTACAGGCTCCGACCACCTGCACTTGTCGCAGTCTGCCGATGGCTGTGGCCGTCAACCTTTTTTTTTTTTTTTTCTTTTTTTTTTTTTTTTTTTTTTCCCCAGTACTTTATTATTTCAGTGTACACAGCTTTTTTTATAAATAAATAAATAAATATATAAATATATATATAAATATATATATATATATATATATATATACAGTACTTTATTTTTATTGTTTCACACTGTACCTAGCTACCTATAAACACAAGGCCACTACAGACATCCACAAATCTGCAGCCAAACAGGACCCTTCAAAACCATCACCAGACACCCACCCTTCACATACAACCCTACCCAGAGAAACATGAATACACCTACCCTCTCTCACCCTCTCTTTACTCTTTGTCTAAAAATGCCTTGTGCTCTCTCTCATGGATCTATCTATCTATCTATTGCCAGACGCCTTAATCCCATACGGGATGGCCACAAACGTATCGCCTCTCTCATGGATGATGGGTTGTAAGCATAGTATATAAACACTAAAATAAGATGCTGGTTATGAAGAAGAGCTATGGAAGGCATGTAATAAAAACTCGCATTACAAAAAGTACTTTAAAAAAATCTATAAGCCAAGAAACTGTTTACAATGCTGGGTGGTAACCATATAATCAAACCATATGTGCTCCCTATGTGTCAACAAGTGTGTTGGTGAAGGGTTAGTGCCCCTCCCCAAAAATAAAAGTCAAATGGTCCCCCCTTACGGGATTATGGCAGCTGGCAGTAGGCAAACAGATAGATAGATATTCTCATCCTATACCCAACACTAAAATTCACAAGGATACATATTTTCTTTCCTATCCCCTTAAAACGGCCCCCATTCCAACAGAACCATACTGTGAAAAACATATTGAATTTCACAGTACAGGTCACCGGCTCCGGCCACCTGCAATACCTGTAGCTGAAGTGCAGATCCACCAGTGGCTGTGGCCGTCATCCAATTTTCTTTTTTCTCTCTTTTCTAACTTTATTTCTACTACTTCAGACGGTCCATAGCAACTACCTAGATATACAGGGCCACTACAGCCAAACAGAAGCCTTCAAAAACCATCATGAGACACCCACCCTTCAGACACAACCACATCCAGAAAAACACAACCTATAACTCTCTCTCTCTCTTTTTACTCTAACTTGGTCTAAAAATGCCCTGTGCTCTCTCTCATGGATGCTGTATTGTAAGAATACAGTATATAAGCACTAAAATATGATGCTGGTTTTGAAGAACAGCTATGGAATGCACGTAATAAGAACTTACATTACAAAGAGTACTTACAACCTATTCTCATCCTATACCCAACACTATTTTTCAGAAGGATACATATTTTTTCCTACCCCCTTAAAACGGCCCCCATTCCAAAGGAACTGTGCTGTGAAAAGCATATGGAATTTCACAGTACAGGTCACTGGCTCCGACCATCTGCAATACCGGTGGCCTAAGTGCAATCCAGTAGCCCAAGTGCAGTCCGCCAAGTGGCTGTGGCCGTCATCCACTTTTTTTTTTTCCTTCTTTTTAAACTTTATTTCTACTATTTCAGACGGTACATAGCTACTACCTAGATATACAACAGAAACCTTCAAAAACCATCACCAGACACCCACCCTTCAGACTCGACCATACCCAGAGAAACACAACTCTAACTTGGTCTAAAAATGGCTTATGCTCTCTCATGAATGCTGAGTTGTAAGAATACAGTAAACAGGCATTAAAATATGATGCCTGTCACAATGAAAAGCTATGGAGTGAATGCAGGTCTAATGTTTTGTTTCTGCCAGTGGGACACGTTAAAAAAAAACTACCAAAACATGAAAATTTGTGCCAAGTTAGAGTGAAATGAGTATACCCAGACTTCAACACAATCATCATCTTTCTCTACATCAATGCCAACACAATACACAACTCACACACAATGCACTATGCCCACAGTGTAATGCTTCCTGCCACACCACACCACACTCATATTTACCACAGTGTAAGGCCTCCCCCCCTCACCACAACACACTACTACAAACACTCACCACATGTACCACAGTGTAGGCCTCCTCCCACACACCACACCACACTACCACAACAGACAATCCTTCAACATATACCTTTGGGGCTGCCAGGGTTTCTGTAGTCAGTCAAGTGGGATTACAAGCCAAGATTTACTAATACATAGCAAATATTCTTCAAAACAGCATAATTTTGATATAATAGGTTTATCATCATCTGACAAAGGAATTCAATTTATCATGAGAATTAATTTGCTGGAAGGGAAGGTTATGACGGCCAATACTGGTGATAGGAGGGTCTGAGGCATGTAATGATTTTAGCACTACAACAACAGGGTCTCTCTATCTCTCATGACAGAAATATTTCAGGTGGGAGCAAAGAACAAAGAATAAACAAGTATTAAGGGGGCGAACTATCAGTACCATGCCTAGTGAAGTGGACTAATCATCATCATCATCATCTTCGTAACCAATTATTTTTCAATCATCGTAACCATTTTTTTTTTCTTTTTCAAGCAGTCACTCCTAACCTGTTTATTTATTTTTTTTACACATGGATAAAATGCATAGGGCCCATAAAGCAAAGAGGAAACCCAAGAGAGAGTGAAACTAACTGCAAGCCCGATGAAATGGCTCATACACTCATTCACTTACCATTCAAATCCTAGAATCTTACACACACAAAACCATGGGGACATCACACATCCTTGCTCTCTCTAATCATAAACCACGATAACCCAACACAACAGACATCAACACCATCACAAACACCCAAACGATACGCAGACCAAGAAAACGCAACAATGAAGGAAAAATATCAACAGCATAGCCTAAGAATCAGCATAACAATAGTAATTCTAAAAACGTATCAACCATTGGCTGTGATGTTGGAGACCTTGGAACTTTATACAACATCGTCTGCCATCATCCAATCCTATGTCACCCCATAAGGAGCGTAGCAAGCCAGGGCTAGGCATACTGCACAAAATTATCTGCTCAACACATAATACTGCTGATTTCTGAGATGCCCTGGGTTGAAAGACGTTAGAGACCTGACAGGCAAATTGGTTCTTGCTCATGCTTAGGAAAATATGGCAAATGACTGTGTGATAGGAAGAGATATATCAAACTAGTTTAGTCTATGGGCACCCTAGGATCTCTCCCTACCTATCTATCAATCTATCTATAGCATGACGCCCTAATCCATATAGTTATAAAATTTCAAACACGTGGCACATTTTCCCACGTACTGATAAGAGTATAACATATTCCAATTCAACATACAACTATAGTCAGCTTATTTCCATCTGACAAAACAAGGCAACTTTTATCACTTCAGTACTAAATCACTGATGTATAAAATTCAGTATGCCTTAGTGATGGGGTACGGATGAGTCTCCTTGGTTACTAGTCAAATTAACTCTCCAGTCTGACTACACTTGGTCATAAAGCTAACGGTTATGAATCTCTGTCAGGTGAAGCAAACTGACTATAGAATAAATCAACAGAAATAAAGACACCAAAAAAACACTCCCACATCAATATATAAAACATAGTCAGCCACAGGAAAAAAAATATAATAAACATAAACCGTATTAACGATAAATGTTCATATATCTGCAGGGAAAAATCTCGTTAATCTCTCACCTAAATGAAGGGAATCAACTGCTATGTTTAATGAGGGGAATAAACTCAGAATGATTGTTATTCTTGGATATAAATGAAGTGAAACAATTCAAGTTGCTCATCAACCTTTGACACAAATGGTCGTTAACTAAGGATGCTTGTTAGTTTTAAAATCTCAGTGCTATTTAGGACAATACATTTTTCTTTTTAATGCAGAGAAGCAGAAACTGAAGAGTGCAAGAAATAATACACAAAAGAGAGCCAAATGCAAGATATCTTACATCTGAAATTCCTGCACACATTGCATTTACAAGACTGGAGGTCACAGGCAGAGGGAAATAGAGATTGAGAAAAATAAATTCAAGTTGACCTGTTGCCAATTACAATCAACTAAAGAAGGACAAAAGTACATATTTTTTTCAGCATATTTTTTCCTGTGGCTGACTGTGCAGTACATCACAATGACATGGGAATAATAATAATGCAAATATAACAAGAAAATGGGCATAACAATTGGCGTACAAATACAATAGCCAACATCAACAGTTCAGGAGGGATAATATATACAAAACACCCATTTTTATTGTTGGGTAAACAAGCACTATGGCTTTTTTGCAGAGTCCTTTTATTTGCCACAGTTATTTACGATCTTTTGGGCTGATAATACCTGCTGTTGTGGTGGTCCCTGGCTCATTTTAATTACTAAGAATCAGAGTCAATGCTGGAGAAACTAAATACTCGAATTTAATCAAAGAAAAGAGGCAATAGGAGCTCCAAAATTCTTACAATCAAGGTTATCCTCTAATATTCTTCAGACGTGTGTGTGTATCTTTCAGTTTACTCTGGAAAATGACACGCATATATCCTTAGCAAAGTTTCATAGCTCATTTAGCCACATCTCATTCAAGAAGGTAGATGATCAGCACACACAGATAAGCTACAACCAACTGACACAGTTTTACTTAGGCAGCAAATACTGTACTGGCAAAAATGCTGAAACTGATGCTATGTTGGTTCAGAGAAGTGGTTTGATTACAGCACTACTACACAAGCATATCCAAACACCTACCACTGTCCTACTTTGCCAGGAATACAGGACCACAGCAACAGCAGCCCACAATTTACTAAACCAAAATACAGGGCTGCCCATATATATCTGGTGTTGTCGGCTCAGTCTATGGGTATGGGGGAAGCACGTATTTTGACAACTTAATTATGCTCTGTTTAACTGGGTATTAAATTACCATCATTCCTTTGTAAATGCTAGTTGAAACATGACTAATATGGTGCTAGTCATGAAGAAGTGCTATGGAAAGGATGTTGGGCCACAGTGCTATCTTATTCTGCCAGTGACGTGAGGGAAATAAATCTGCATAAGGACAAAAATCTTGTCTCTTCTTGTCACGTTTGTGTCATACTTTGTGCCATGCTTTTGTGTGTCATGTCTGTGTGTGTCGTGTTTCTGCATGTCATGTCTCAGTGGCTCTTCAATTTGTATATGGATGAAGCTATAAGAGAGGTAATAGGAAGAAATGTGAATATATTGGTATCCAGTGAGGGAAAGT
Organism: Coenobita brevimanus; assembly: GCF_032717465.1. NCBI lineage: Eukaryota > Metazoa > Arthropoda > Malacostraca > Decapoda > Coenobitidae > Coenobita > Coenobita brevimanus. The sequence continues at coordinate 23,536,296 of NC_137047.1, read as the reverse complement.
AAGATGTGGAAACTTCCTGAGCTGTTGCTTGCTGATGATACTGTATTGTGATGAATGTGAACTGCAAGGCTTGGTGCATGAGTCTAAGGATGTAAGAAACAGAATCCTAAACAGAATATACGTATGGGTAAAGTTATGGACTTGAGGGAAATCACAGCATACAGAGTGAGACTGGATGGTGAGGAAATAGATAATGAAGGTGCATCCAAGTACTTTAGAGTGATGAGTGAGGATGGAAGGATGTGCTTGAATGGGTACGGCAGGGTATAAAGGTTGCTGGATCACTGAAAGCTGTGATAAGACATTGAGAAATGAGGCTTAGATCCTGTTGGAAGGGCACAAGAGTGAGAGCAGTGGAAATGACCTGAGGAATGTGTGGAGTTTTATGGACAGACAGATATACAAATGAGGAAGTGGAAAAGTGCTGTGGTGCTATTAGGAGAAATACTTTGAGATAGTTTGGCCATGTACAGGATGGGGAATAAGAGAATGACTAGAAGGTATGTGTATGATGCGAAGAGGAGGAGAGACCATGGCAGAGACGGAAGACTGGAGTGGAGAGATACAAGAGAGGGAGGTGTGAGTTGGAGAGAGGGCAGTCAAATAGCAGATAACAGAATGACATGGAGTTAATTTGTTTGTGGCCTCCCCTTATGCAACTGAGATGTCTGGCAATAGATAAAAGTCAGTGGAGGGTAAAAATCTCTTCTTACCAAAATGAGTGAACTTTAAGCAATTACTGAAGAAAATGCAAGAGGAGATATTAAATTGCTTGATAAAACAATGCAACCAATGGATGCAAACAAGCAATCACTATCAAGTAAGAAAGGGTTATGGGAAACAGAAAATGATGCAGGGTAGTGATGGTAAAGCTGACTGAGCCTCCACCAAATCAATCATCAAATAATCAAAATCAATATAATAATCATCATTCATTATTATTAAAATCATCACTGCAATCGTCATCATCATCATCCCAGCCTCTTCTTCCCACCTAAGGATGGGGTAAGGTATGGTTCAAAATGCAACAACAAAACACATGGGATCAGACATGTTATATATGAACCACCCTGTATTTTTTAGCATCTGTGGCACATAACCAGGACTTAACTGCATCTGTTTGTGATGTACAGGCATGTGCAAAAGTATGCCAACAATACTCTGCCAGCATTAACTTGTATTTCATATTTACCACTCTTCCCCAAATGACTAGAGGGTAACATTCCTTCTGTTGCCTGTTTTCCTGATGCCTGGAACAGACACCTTCATATGGCAATGATCAGATACTGAATGTCAGATTAAAATAACAGCCTTCAGTTCCTTTACTATCCCCATACAGGAGAATGGTGGACTAGGAAAGAATAGTAACGTTGATGTGCAGTCCTTACCACATAAAATATTTCAAACAACACCTTCCATTCCTACAGCTGGCAGAGAAGTGTCTACATACTTTGCTCATGTTCAGGACAGGATTTATGCAAAACATTTCATAGCCAATGGTTGTGTATGGCTGGCCAGTTGTCTATAACCTTAGTCGCTTTACTCGAATCTGGCGAAGACGTCTTCTTTCAGAGCTGACGGCAGCAGGTAAAGAAACTGGTTGTTTGATATGATTACTAATCAAAGTGGACATCTCGTGACTATCATGAGTGACAAGCCAAGTGGCTTCTGGCTACCCAGGATATAAGTTACTACACTTGGTGGTAATATACAACTAGACAGTCACGTGGTGGTGTAAAGAGTTACGGCGCTGTGGCAATATCCGGTATTAAATTAGTCAGTAGCTAGTCCCAGGTCTCTTCACAAAATGGAGGAACAAAAAATTGGTGAATGACTGGGTGGCTGTGAATGTGAGGTCCAGCATCTGATAGATGTGAACAAAGTGTGCAACGTCTGGCTTGCAATATCCACTTAAGAACGTATGCCCAATCCTTGAGGCATTGCCTAGGCCGTAAAAAATAAACAAAAAAACTGGCCATCAAACACAACCCCCTCATAGAGCATTCCGCCCCCTTACTGTACGGCCACAACGTGGTTATTGCAAGCAAGGCCTGAGTGCATGTTTACCTATATAATCATCCACCTGTGTGCCACTTATCCTTCCAACATATGCAATGATGGACTCCTTCTCACTGTCCGACAGCCCCCATTACCCACGTCAAAACAGATATATATCATGGCACACAATGGTGGGTTGTGTGTGCTGTAAAAGTATTGACCCAACCCCCCAGGCATCCCCAATCCCCCAAAACCTCACTAGTAGCAAAGGGCCTTGGGGCCACGCTACATGACAGTATTATGGCAACTAATACGGCACAAAATTTTTAAAGCTTATTTTTACAAAGCAGACTTTTCGTTCATTTACTACCGGCGTAAAACTTTAATCTCCTTGGTCTGACATGGCGCATATTTTCACATCCGTACTTAGCGTTCTAACTTCCAGCATAAAACTTTAATAATTTATACATTACTCTGCTGCCTTATGTATTATGGTAGTTATTCCCACACCATACTTGTTACTAATCTTACTCAACCTTGTAGCATGCTTTTATAAGTATGTCCAATTTCCATCTGACGTTAAGAATACAGTAATCGCTTTTCCTGCCACACACGCTTTCATGGAACAATAAGGTTAACTGTATACAAAGGGGAATCGACAGGGTCACGGTTTGTAAACAATGAGCATACAACTAGACAGTCACGTGGTGGTGTAAGGAGTTACGGTGCTCCAGCTGGATGTGGCGTTATTACATCAGTCAGTAGCTAGTCCCAGGGCTCTTGCAAAACAGGGGAAACAAAAAACAGGTGAATGACTGGGTGGCTGTGAATGTGAGGTCCAGCATCTGAAAGATGTGAACAAAGTGTGCAACGTCTGGCTTGCAATATCCACTTAAGAACGTATGCCCAATCCTTGAGGCATTGCCTAGGCCGTAAAAAATAAACAAAAAAACTGGCCATCAAACACAACCCCCTCATAGAGCATTCCGCCCCCTTACTGTACGGCCACAACGTGGTTATTGCAAGCAAGGCCTGAGTGCATGTTTACCTATATAATCATCCACCTGTGTGCCACTTATCCTTCCAATATATGCAATGATGGACTCCTTCTCACTGTCCGACAGCCCCCATTACCCATGTCAAAACGAATATATATCATGGCACACAATGGTGGGTTGTGTGTGCTGTAAAAGTATTGACCCAACCCCCCAGGCATCCACAATCCCCCAAAACCCCACTAGTAGCAAAGGGACTTGGGGCCATGCTACACGACAGTATTATGGCAACTAATTCGGCGCACAATTTTTAAAGTTTATCTTTATGATGCAGACTTTTTGTTCATTTACTGCCGGCGCAAAACTTTAATCTCCTCAGTCTGACTTGGCGCTAATTTTTTTTAAAAGCATATTGGTACTTAGCGATCCAACTTCCACACAAGGGAATCGACGGGCCGAGGCTCGCAAACAATGAGTAATGCCAGAACTGCAGGGTCAATTGGTGTGGGTGATTTAAACAGACAATATAGCGACAATATACACAAGTATCAAACAACTGGCCATAAAAAAATCTGTCCACTGTGCATCAATTACAATACAAACATCAACATAATAATCAAGCAATAATCATATGCATATATCACTTGGGTGTCTTCTAGGTGGCTCAGGAGGCTTGCTAAGAAATCACGTTAGGAAATCACCCCAGCCACAAAGAAGACAAGCCACTTTGACTGAACTAACACCAGACACTGTTCAACTGAGAGAAACACTACTAGTAGTCAAAGGCATCAAAAATAACATGAGGAACCTTTCCATCACAAAATTCTTGCAGTATACCGGGTATCTACCTAGCTAACACTTACTGCAATATATCTACTAACTATGTGTATCTGTGTAGTGTTCACCTATCTGTGTACTTTATCTATCAGCTTGAAATATTGCTGAGCTGAGGCAACACCTTAGCAAGGAGACATGCTATTCATGAAGTGCAGGGGAAAGGTTTCAAAACTATCTGCTACTGATAAACCTGGGGAATTTACTTACTGTACTCTTGTTTTTTTTTTTTTTTTTTTTTTTTTTTTTAAATAATAGAACGGAGGAAGGAAAAACAAATGGAGAAAAAAATAGTCCATACACCAGATTACTGGTGTCCTCTGTTCATAAAATATCTGTAACAGTTAGACTTGAACAGTTGTAGGTTGAAATTTGGAGGAAAACAACTCTGGGGAAGCAAGTTCCAGAGAGATGCAGTTCGGGGAATGAAAGAATTCTGATAGGCAGAAGTTCTGCAATATGGTTGAGTGACATTCCAGTCATGAGCGCTACCAGATGCCCGTGTGGCACGAGGGAAGGCATGGAGAGGTGGCACCATGGACGCAATTTCGTCTGAGCATTTGCCAAAAAAATATCTGTAAAATAATGCAAGGGAGGCAACATTCCTTCTTACTTGCAGGGGAGGTAGTTTATATGTAATGGCAGGGTTGTTAATGATTCTAACAGCTTTATTCTGAATTTTGTCTAGTTGTCTTAATGCAACCTCTCCACAACCATTCCACAAGGGTGAGCAATATTCAAGCTGAGAGCGCACATGACTCTTATAAATTATAGCTAACTGCTCATCGGCGAAGAAGTTACGGACTCTGTACAATAATCCAAGTTTCTTTGAGGCGGTTTTAGCAAGTGATCTGACATGAGAGGTCCAGCTGAGGGCACTGTTAAGTGAGACACCAAGAATTTCAATACTTTTGGAGATGGGAATATTAGTAGCACTGAAGGTAATGTACGAATCTGGCAATATCTGTCTATTAGTAAACTGCATATATTTAGTTTTGCTAGCATTAAAAGAGACAAGGTTGTTTTGTCCCCATTCATTGATTGTAGATAGATCTTGATTTATGGAGATGGCTGTATTGAGTTGAGAGGTAGAGATATTAGACTTTGTAAATGGATGTCTGAGTGTGAATGAACTATGTAGTGTTGAGTCATCTGCATATGAGTGAATGGGATTGTGAGTGACAGATAAGAGATCATTAATATGAACCAGAAATAGGGTTGGCGCCAGTACTGATCCCTGCGGCACGCCGGCGTTAATTGAGTGGAAATTCGAATATATATCATCTACTTTTACTCTTATTTTCCTGTCATTAAGATAAGAAGAAATCAAAGGAACAAAAGACGTTAGTCCATAGCAAGGGAGTTTGGACAGCAGGGAACGGTGCCATACTCTGTCGAAAGCTTTAGAGATATCAAGAGCTACTGCATGAGTTTCTCCAAAAAGATCAATTGATTGATGGATGGTATGAGTTAAGAGATTGAGTATGTCAATGGTGGATCTTTCGTGGCGAAAACCGTATTGTCTATCATTAATTAAGTTGTTGGATTCAAGATGTTTAACAATATGCTTATTAATTAAAGTTTCAAATACCTTACCAAGAGAAGATGTGATAGCTATTGGTCTGTAATTGGAGGGGTCAGACAAACTTCCTTTCTTCGGAACTGGGTGGATATTGGCTTCTTTCCATGAATTTGGGAATAAAGAAGTACGTATGCATAGTCTGAATAATTTAGCTAGGACAGAGGCAAGTTCAGGGGAACACTTTTTCAAAACAATTGGCGGAATTCCATCTGGACCTGGAGCTTTGTTGGTAGGTAAATTGTCTAGGATGGATTTTACAAATCTTGTCTGTATTTTAAGTGGGGCAATTTCAGGGGAATCAAGTTCCAGTACTGAGACATTCTGGCTGGTATCATCTATGGTAGAGTTTCTTGCAAAGGTACTAGCAAAGATATCTGCTTTCCCACGTGGGTCATTTGTAATATTGCCATCTGAAGATTTTAGTGGGGGAATGGAAGATGACTTGTTAAAGTTATTATTGAAAGAATTAAGAGTTGACCAGAATATTCTATTGTCATTAGGGTTGTTAAGTAGTTTTGATGCTTGCTTTTGAAGAAAGTTTGATTTAGATAGATTTAATACAGCTTTTGCATGATTTCTAGCAATTTTAAATTGGGAGAGTGATTCAGGTGTTTTTGATTTTAAGTAAGAGTTATATGCTAATGACTTTTGGGCTGTTGCTCTGGCACAATTGCCATCAAACCATTTTGGAGAGTCTGATCTTTTAGTGAATTGTTGACTTGGTATGAATAAATCCATACCAGCTAGTATTAAGTCACAAATGTGGGACTGGGTAGAATTGGGATCACTAGAGAAGAAAGACTGCCATGGAACATCAGCAAGATAATTTCTGAATCCATCCCAGTCTGCCCTGTCAAAGTGCCATCGGGTCACCCTGACAGGTACGGAATGGGGAGGTGTAGGAGGGTTAACTAATGAGGCTTTGATGAGATTGTGGTCAGAGGATCCAAGTGGTGACAGTACCTCTATCCTGTATTGATCTGGATTATTTGTCAAGAATAAATCCAAGAGATGGGCATTATGGTCAGGATTATCAGGTATTCTGGTTGGTTGCTTTACCAACTGGGTGAGATTAAACGATTCCGCAAACAGCTCGCATTCTAGACCAGCGTCGTCAGTCCGGGCAGAATGCATAAAATAAGCATCTTAGCAATAGTTTATCAAGCAGAATGCTAGTCATGAAGAAGTGCAGTGGGATGGATGTAAACATGTAGTACTGTGTTATTCTACCACAGAGATATATGAAAAAAGCAGGTGAATGGACAAATCCCAGGCCACGTTACAGTGCAAGAAGTATGATAATTGAGCATAGACAAATATAAATAAGTTAAAAATCCATCCAATCAGCCATCATCCAATCCCACGTCGCCCCACAGAGAAGCGTAGGAACCCGGGGCTAGGCAAGTTGGTCCTGACATTTAAGATGAAAATAAGTTAAAAATAAAGCTCATTATTATCCTTAGACCCCTAATGCATCACTCTCAGTTGAATAAAACCATCTGGTGTTAGTTGGAATAAAGACAGTTGCTCTCCCACTTACGAATAAGAGCTAAGAAGAATTGCTGTTGAGATTAAACACTTACCGGCTTGAGATTTCATTCGGCTGTGTGGCTGCCAGCCTGATAGTGCCAGGGATTGACTCCTGGCACTGCATCATCCTAGCTTATCATCAATCATCGTCGTCGCTGATTGGCCAGTAAAATCAGCACCTAGACTAAGTTAACTGGCCTTCTATATCCTAGTGGTGGAATGATCTAGTTATGGAGCCTAGCACTAACTATTCTATCATCAATCATCGTCGTCGTCATCAATAGGCAAGTAAAATCAGTACCTAGACTAAGTTAACTGGTCTTGTATACCCTAGTGGTGGAATGATCTAGTTATGCAGCCCAGCACTGCCACTGATCATAATTAAAATCATCATTAGGCATTATCATCATCATTCCTGACTCCTCTTCCCACCCAACGATGGGGTCAGGAGTTCTCTATTAAAATATCGTAAGTAGGGGAGCAACTGTTACACTCTGTCCACCTCAACTTGGCTTAAAAATGATCTGGAAAGGATGCAGAGCCACAGTATTGCTAGCCTTGTCTTACTCTGCTTCTGGCCAATGAAATTAGGCTGCCAAGGACAAAACTCTCCGCCAAGTCAAGGTGGACCAACCAAAAATTTTCTAACTCACATTTCAGACGGGTGGTTGTAGCTGTAGTTCTAGTAGAAGGGACTGAGATGTAGAAAGGTTTTCAGGATCAACGGCACTGGGAACCTCTATATCTATTAGAGGTATTTCCCGAGTTTTGAGGCCACTGAGTATTTTTCAACATTCACCACACAATCTTGTATCGCCCTATGAGCAGCGAAGGAGCCCAGGGCTGGGCAAGTTGGTCCCGACATTCAAGATGAGAGTGACCAGCCACACTCATCCCCGAGTGGCATTACGTTAACGATAAACCCCAACCACCCTTGGGTATATACATTGCATGATGAGAAAAATTGAGCCAGCACTGCCGACTCCAGCAGGTAGCACCACCAGGATCAACTCCAGCAGGCAGCACCACCAGGATCAACTCCAAAACGGCAGCACCACCAGGATCAAAGCCAGCACGGCAGCACCACCAGGATCAACGCCAGCACGGCAGCACCAACTCAGCAATCGCAGGAACAGCAGCCTGAGTAACACAGACGGACCCTGAAAATAAGGCAAGGTTTTAGGAGATAATCTGAAGTGTGTTCAAACTTAATCCTTTTGTCTGTGGAGGAGTTCAATATGGATCTTAATTAACCCCTAGTGTATTGGTGCTGGATGGGGGGGGGAGGGCTACCTGACTACATTTACACTTCTCAATGCCACACCTATCCCGCAAGAGGAGAATGATGGACTACAGAAGGGTAACTCAGCCTGCAGTTCACTGGGATAATGTTCTGTTGTGCCTGGGGTTGAACTACTACTAGTACACAAGACCTAAGATGAACAAATCCATTTTACATCATCTGTCTGGCTCAATTCCTTGGTTATAGTCCCTCAAGTACTTCCTTATTCCCAGCAGAACAAGAAATTCCGACGGCTCTGCATTATTTACCAAACTCTTCATGACTGGCTTTATTCCTGTGTTAATCTTTTGTTACAACTCAGCACTGAATAAGGACAGATGGCAGTTTAGACAGATAGATAGTGGGAAACTGGGTAGTAGATAGATTCCTTCACAATGATGGCCGTCTCCTAATATATATGAAAGAGTCTGGTGGTAGCAAAGTATATTATGACAAGAGCAGAAGGCCCCATACTACAAGTCCCTTTGGCAAAATTGAAAAAAGTCACAATAGGACGCTTACCTGAGAGTGGAGGCAGATGGTTGGTATTACCGTGATTGGGCAGCTGGTTGGTATTAATTTGGCAGCTAGTTGTGGTTTTCTTCTCCCCTTTCTCCGTCTCTGTTGGCAGTTTCCACAGCTGGGTCAATTAACACACCTGAAAAAATAGTACACATTAGTCCTTTCCTTCCAAACCTTGATTAACAAAAGCATCTGGTTAGCAGCAAGAACAATATAACCTGGGAACAGTAAGGTTTAATTACATGGCAGTAAGAATTTGCGAAGTCTGTAGTAATAATAATAATAATAAATAATAATAATCGTAATAACAACGTTTTCGTTTTCGTTTTTAAAGGCTCCAACATGCTTGCATGTGTCGGCCTTGGTCACCTAATGGCGGCTCTCCACGCTGCACGATCCATTGCAGCCTCCCTGTTCAGTCCCTTAACCCTAAGGTCACACTTAATGACCTCGTCCCATGTCTTTCTCGGTCTACCCCTCATAACCCCACCACCAATATTAACACTTCTCACCTTCCTCACCCAATTATCATCCCCCATCCTCTCCACATGTCCAAACCACCTCAATCTACCTCTCCTCATCACAACACCAATACACTCCAGTCCCATCCTACCTCTCAACTCTTCCATTGTAAACCCAGCCCCTCCAGGCCGTGGACGCAGGGACGCACTGCACATCCACCTAATCACTGTCATTTCTGTATGTCTGAGCCAGCAAATATCTTCCTCCTTCACTGCCCAGGTCACACTGCCATACAGCATTACACTCCTAACACATGCTGCATACAAAGACCCCTTAGCACGTAGGGAGAGCCCTCTCAATGTCAGGAGAGGCAAGAGCTCCCTGAACTTCTTCCAACCACTTCTCACCCTAGCCACAGAGCTAGCTCCAGCCCCACCTCCAGCACACAACATGTCTCCCAAATAACAAAACTCTTCCACACACTCAAGAGATTCACCAGCAAGTTCAATCCTTTCATGTCTGACAATCTCCACCTGCTCACCCCGGCACGCCGTACACATAAAATCAGCATTATCTCGCAGTCTACCTCTGATACCACTACATCTCTTAAGCACCCATTTATCACACACACTGCACAAGATGGAATTACTTCCCATGCCCTTGTGGCAAACTGCACATGGCCACTCTCCCTCGTCTTTGACAGTACCGCCACCAACCCTAGATATCATCACTTTTGTTTTATCTGCATTTACCCTTAAACCCTTCTGCCCCATACCATCTCTCCACTTCCTAAACCTTTCCTCTGCCTCCCTTTCATTCTCTGCAATCAACACCAAATCATCAGCATACAACAACTCCCACGGGAGTCCGTTTCTAAAGTCACGTGAAATGGCTTCACGTACCATGATAAACAACATGGGACTCAAGACTGACCCCTGATGCACACCAACATTCACGGAAAACTCATCACTCAAATCTCCATTCACTCTCACCTGGGTGTGAGCACCCACATACATGGCCATAACCACCCTAACCAGCCACTCCTCCAAGCTAAGCTTTCTCATTGCCCACTTCACCACCTCTCTAGGGACTCTGTCAAAGGCCTTTTCCAAATCAACAAAAACAAAATAAAGATCCCTTCTCCTACCAATATATTTTTCCTGAAGCTGTCGAACAATGAATATGGCATCAGTGGTCCCCCTACCTGGCATGAACCCAAACTGCATCTCATCAATATTCACTCTTTCTCTAATCATACCTTCTAAAACTCTCTCCATTACCTTCATTATCTGATCTAAAAGCTTTATACCCCTATAATTTCCTCTTTCCAGGGCATCACCCTTCCCTTTATACACATTTACAATTACACTCTTCAGCCAATCATCTGGGACAACACACTCACAAATAATCTTATTTATCAGGTCAGTGACTAAAATCACCCCTATATCGCCTGAGGCCTTCAACATTTCGGCAGTCAACCCAGGCACACCTGCTGCCTTCCCCACCCTCATCCTGCCTATTGCCTCACTCACAGTAGCAGTATCAATCCAAGGCCAAGGGCCAGACACTGGATCTGCTGGCTCCAAACCTTCCCTGTCCCTGTCAAACTCCTCATTCAACAACCGGTTATAATGCTCTCTCCATGCATCTTTAATATCCTCACTGTTCACCACTACCCTTCCTTCATCATTCTTCACACACTGCTTACCTATGATATCCCGATTATCCCTCTTCACCTGACCTGCCACCCTAAATATATTTTTCCTTTCCCCGTGATTTAGGTTATCAAGTAATTGTCTCTGTGACTCAGACTTTGCCCTGTATACCTCTCTTCTAGCCCTACGCTTGGCAGCCAAATATTCCTCTTTGCTACCACCCTTCTTCCATTCCCGGAAAAGCCTTCTTTTCTCCTTAATTGCAGCTTCTACACCCTCATCCCACCACCAAGTTACTTTATGTCTTGGTGGTCCTCTTGTCCAGCCGCATGTTACATCAGTAACTCTCAAGAAATTGTTCTTGAGGGCTCTGTACCGTTCATTAACGCTTCTGTCTACAGCTCCCTGTTCAGCCACCACTCTCCTCAACTCGCTACAGAAGGCATCCCTTACTACTTGGTTTTTCAGCTTCCATATTTTCCTCCTAGGTACATAAGTCCTCTTTTTCATCACTTGTTCTTTAAGCACCATATCACAAATCAATAGTTTGTGCTGCTGCACACACTCCTCACTTCCTATAACTTTTAACATCCCTCACTAACCTCCTATTGGCCCTCCTAACCAGAAAATAATCTATCTGACTGCTATTTCCCCCAGACTCATACCTAACTAACCTACTGTCTCTTTTCCTAAAATATGTGTTGCACACAATCATGTCCATTGCCTCCCCAGACTCGAGTATCCTTTCCCCTTCTGCATTCCTTAGACCATACGCACATCCCCCATGCACTCCTTCATAACCTTGTGCTGCTTCACCTACATGACCATTTAAGTCCCCTCCCAAAATCACTATCTCATCATCCCGCATACCACCCACTACACGTATTAAATCATCCCAAAATCTATCTTTCTCTGATTCATCCAATCCTGCCTGTGGAGCATATGCCGATATAATCGCAGCTATCTTTCTTCCCAACAGAATTTTCACTACCAATATCCTATCGCTTACTCTCAAAACATTCATAACATATTCCACCCATTTCTCTGCAACCATCACATCAACACCTCCATATCCGTCTGTCCCCCCCTGCCAAAACAACTTATAGCAACAGTCCTTCTCAACAATCTTTCTGGCTGATCCACCCCTGTACCGGACTTCCTGCAAACACGCCACATCCACCCACCTCCTACTGAATGCCTCAACGACTTCCCCTGCTCTTCCCCTCAAACTTCCCACATTCCATGAACCCACCCTCATCCCCATGGGTGATTTACTGTCCTCAGGCTTGCTTTGAAACTTATTTTGTTTTGTCATCTTCAGTATTAATAAAGGGGGACAGATACAGCACAGGTCCCACTCACTGCACAGTCCCAGGTCCAGGCAATGGATCTGGGACCCCTAGCCCACCAGCTTACCAGTGGCTGTGGTAGTGGCCTCGGGGCACCCTGCCAGGACAGCTGCAGGGACACCCTCCAAGCGCGTCTTGGCACTGCAACAATCCCGCCATTATACACCCACTGATAGGGCAGCCTCCTGGGGCGCTACTCCCAGGTTCGGGCCCCTCTCTATTGGGCGGAAGCGGCAGCCTGGGAACAGCAATGCCCTGTACCCTCTAGCACAGGCCTGAGCCCCATCTCGCCCTGGACCCACGATCTATGCCGGCGGAACCCCCGCCACACCTCCCCCCAGAAGTCAACCACTAGGTAGCGGGGGCAAAGTTTTCTGGCCGCATGCCCTTGCTGGCGCCAACCCCTGTAACGTAGTGGGATACGTTGTGTAAAATGTAAAGTGCATGTGGTGTAGTGCATAGATAGTTAGAGGAAATGTTTGGGAGAGTATGCTGGTCTACTCTCCATGTTACTGTCACACTGAAAAGGTCAGCAAAAGGGGGATGGTTAGATAGCTAGTGAAACAGGAGCTCCAGCTCTCCCTATCACTAGCATTCCCATTGCCCTCGGGAGTACTACCCTGTTCGGCCTGTGCTACGGCCTCCTCCTACACGTGGTACAAGGCGTTAGCCTTGGGCTCAGGAGCGACTGATCCATGTCCAATTGATGTTCAAATGGAACCCTTCTCCACATCGGCCTACAAGGGAGTCTCTCTCGAGAATAATAATAATCATTTCATTTTTAAAGGCTCCAACATGTTTGCATGAGTCGGCCTTGGTCACCTAATGGCGGCTCTCCATGCTGCATGATCTACTGCAGCCTCCCTGTTCAGTCCCTTAACCCTGAGGTCACAGTTAATGACCTCGTCCCATGTCTTTCTCGGTCTACCCCTCATAACCCTACCCCCAATATTAACATTTCTCACCATCCTCACCCAATTATCATCCCCCATCCTCTCCACATGCCCAAACCATCTCAATTTACCTCTGCTCATCACAACACCAATACATTCCAGTCCCATTCTACCTCTCAACTCTTCCATCGTAAACCCAGCCCCCTCAGACCTTGCACACAGGGACGCACTACACATCCACCTAATCATTGTCATTTCTGTACGTCTAAGCCGGCGAATATCCTCCTCCTTTACTGCTCAGGTCTCACTACCATACAGCATGACACTCCTAACACATGCTGCATACAAAGACCTCTTAGCACGTAGGGAGAGTCCTCTCAATGTCATGAGAGGCAAGAGCTCCCTGAACTTCTTCCAACCACTTCTCACCCTAGCCACAGAACTAGCTCCAGCCCCACCTCCAGCACACAACATGTTTCCCAGATAACAAAACTCTTCCACACACTCAAGAGATTCACCAGCAAGATCAATCCTTTCATGCCTGACAATCTCCATCTGCTCTCCCCGACACGCCGTACACATAAAATCAGCAGTATCTCACAGTATACCTCTGACAGCACTACATCTCTTGCACCCATTTATCACAAACACCGCACAAGATGGAATTACTTCCCACGCCCTCGTGTCAAACTGCACACGGCCACTCTCCCTCGTCTTTGACAGTACTGCCACCAACCCTAGATATCATCACTTTTGTTTTATCTGCAGTTACCCTTAAGCCCTTGTGCCCCATACCATCCCTCCACTTCCTAAATCTTTCCTCTGCTTCCCTTTCATTCTCTGCAATCAACACCAAATCATCGGCATGCAACATCTCCCACAGGAATCTGCTTTTGAAGTCATGTGAGAGGGCTTCAAGTACCATGATAAACAACATAGGACTCAGAACTGACCCCTGATGCACACCAGCGTTCACGGAAAACTCATCACTCAAATCTCCATTCACTCTTACCTGGGTGCGAGCACCCACATACATAGCCATAACCACCCTAACCAGCCACTCCTCCTAGTCAAGCCTTCTCATTGCCCACTTCACCACCTCTCTAGAGACTCTGTCAAAGGCCTTTTCCAAATCAACAAAAACAAAATACAGATCCCTTTTCTTACCAATATATTTTTCCTGAAGCTGTTAACAATGAATATTGCATCAGTGGTCCCCCTACCTGGCATAAACCCAAAATGCATCTCATCAACATTCACTCTCTCTCTAATTATACCTTCTAAGACTCTCTCCATTACCTTCATTATCTGATCTAAAAGCTTTATACCTCTATAATTTCCTATTTCCAGGTCATCACCCTTCCCTTTATACACATTTACAATTACACTCTTCAGCCAATCATCTGGGACAACACCATCCATCCATCATCCAATCCTACATTGCCCCATGAGGAGCGTAGGAGCCCGGGGCCAGGCAGTTGGTCTCGACATTTAAGATAAGAGTGACCAGCCTCGCTTATGCCTGAGTGGCATTCACTCATAAATAATCATATTTGTCAGGTCAGTGACTAACCGCACCCCTATATCTCCTGAGGCCTTCAACATTTCGGCAGTCAACCCAGACACACCTGCTGCCTTACCCACCTTCATCCTGCCTATTGCCTCACTCACAGTTGCAGCATCAATCAAAGGCCAAGGGCCAAACACTGGATCTGCTGGCTCCAAACCTTCCCTGTCCCAGTCAAACTCCTCATTCAACAACCGGTTATAATGCTCTCTCCATGCATCTTTAATATCCCCACTGTTCACCACTACTCTTCCTTCATCATTCTTCACACACTGCTCACCTATAATATCCCGATTATCCCTCTTCATCTGATCACTTCATCACCTTAAATATCATAGTTTTCCTTTCCACACTATTTAGGTTATCAAACAAAAGTCTCGGTGACTCAGACTTCCCCCTGTATACCTCTCTTCTAGCCCTACGCTTTGCAGCCAAGTATTCCTTCTTGCTATAATGATAATCATCATCATCATCCGGGCAGGGTGAGGAGTAGCAATGTCCAGACAGCCCAAATTTGCCCAATCCAATGCGCCACGCTTCCATTCGCTCACCATTCAAGCCCCCAGAATCCTGGCTCTGTATGACACGCCAAACACAGTGACCACGTTCTGTAGCTTCACATAAACGTATCCGAGAGTCAATAATAATAATAATAATAAAAATGCAGTACCCCAGTCTGCAGTCCACATACAGTATACGCTGGCTACAGTTTACATATTGAAGGGACCAAAAAAATGTCACCATATGCTGAATTAATCTGCCTTCCAATACAAAGAATTACAGAAATCTGCCTATATCACACTCCAGGGGTTGTTGCTGTTGATCAACCCTTGTCTGTCTAGATGAGCAGACCCATCAACTGCAGGGAAGCAACTGCCCTTCCCATGCACTGAGTCTGTATTCCCTTGCGGCTGACAGCGGAGAATAGTGTAAAAGTTTAGTTCCTGGATGGATGTCACATTTGGGTAATTCCACGAAGATGTCAACCTTTTGTGTCAAAATCAGAATTGCTTAAAAGTATATAAATTATACATCATTTTAAAGCTTAATCATTGAATTTTATGAATCTGAAGAGAAAGAGAGCCTAAACTGTCAACTTGGGGAGCTGCATAAAAAACTGTCACGTTATGTCACCAAAGAAAAACCAGTGCTGAATATAGCAACTTTCATAACATCATTGACCAGAGTATGTTATTGTTTGGAATGCTGACATTGTGTTTTACTGAAAATGTGTCTATTTGAGTTGTGATTGACACTACAGTTGTTTACATATACTGTATGTTGTGGTCAGAATGTAGCATGACCTTTAAATGGAAGTATTTCAGGAGTAACGTGTCTCATGTTTTTTCCCCATTTTTCCCATACACAACTAACAAACTGGAGAATACCAACATAACTTTATATTATAAACAGGCATCCCAAGGCCTTAATAATGTAACGCTGGGATACTTTGAAATAAACCCTGGTAAGCCATATGGTCTGTCACACGTTACATGCCCACTGTGAGGAACTTTACCAGAAAATCATGTAAAGTTTCTCACGCACACCTTTGAACAAAAAATCAAAGTACCTGCACTGAAGTCCAATGATAAAACCCCCGTGTATGTAATTTAGTATGTTATCTTTAAGTTTTTATTCTTTCCAAACAGTAAACTGATTTTGCCTGGTGGCTGGTGAGTGTGCTTTACCATCATGTCTCCAATGACTCCAGCTGATTATTTGAATTCTGCTGGTATTAATTTTACACATGTATCATTCTGGACTGATGGGGCAGCAGCCCACTTCAAGAATAGGCATTCTATGGCAGCTCTAACCTCTTACAAAGCCATCCACAACTGCACTGCTAAATGGAACTTTCAAGAAAGTTATTATGGCAGGGGCCTTCATGATAGGATTGGGGCTTTACTAAAACGGAATGTCTACAAGCGAGTTTTGCAAGGTCGCTGTACAGTAAGGTCTGTTGTAGAATTTTATGAGGAGGCTGAACAAATAACAGATAAAACTGAACTAATGTATGTGTCTACTGAACATATAAACACTGAGAAGTCAAGATATGTACAGATCTGGAAAAACTGTAAGGCAGCAAAATCCATTCAGCAGTGCAGGTCAGTAAAACCTCTTGGCCACTGTAAAGTAGCACTGTATCACTTGACTGCAGACCAATCACCTTTTAAGCAGTGCTAACTTCAGGAGACTGGCTATGACCCACAATCTGACTCCAGTACTAGCGGTGATAAGGAAGGTACACCATCTCTTGCAGAAATGTCAGAGTCATTCATGTCCCAGCCTGAGCCACAGAGTACTACTGATATTGAGGCAACACAAAAACCATCCCCAGGTAACTATGTACTAGTTCATTACACTACCAAGAAGCTGTCGAAACATTATGTAGCAGTGGTAGAATCAGTTCCGGAGCCAGGCATGTTTGAAGTTAATTATTTAAGAAAGAGAGGCACTGACAAAATGGGTGATAGTCAGTTTCATTTTCCTGACAACCTGGACAGAGACGAGATCTCAGAGGATATGGTTGTGCAGGTATTGCCAACTCCTCATGTGTCAAGAATGACACGCACATTCAAAGGGGTGAACTTTCCTTCCTCAATTAATTAGTCTAAAAGGATGAATTTTCCATCTTCGATGAGCAAGTAGTTGATCTTTGTCTTGTTTATATCGCTGTTGTGACATACAGGTAAGCTTATCATGTAACTTTCACATCTCTTACTGGCTGTAGGGTTACCTACATGTTTTAAGGTAATTTCTGTTAATAATATTCAAAATTACATTATTCTTTTCCGCTGCATCACCCCCAACCCTGGTTTACAAGAATCATGTTTTGGTTAATTTATCGTGTTTCACATTAATACATGACTTACATTGTTTTGTGATACAATTACTGTAACTTTCATAAAAGATGATTTTGTAATTATATGAGAAATATAAATCGCACAAGTAACGTTTCTCACTTTTCCTGTTACGTGTCTCACGGTCACATTTTCCTTAACAGTAGCAAAATTCTTAGGGGAAATAGAATTTGCTGGCTATGATTATGATCCTCATACACTGACATATGAGTGATATAAAGCACTTCTTGACCTAACCAGTAAAATCACAGAGTTATTGAAAATACTCACACAAAGTAAAAGGTGGGGTAGCATCGCGGTAACGTTTCTCACGCCACTTTTAAAAATTTATATAAAATCAGAATAAAAACATATGAATAATCTGACCATGGCATAATGTATTGTGAGGTGTTGGTAGTATACCTTGCAAAGAAGCATTTATTTATATTGCCTACATAATACAAGTGAGAGTAGATCAGTAACTTATCTCTGAATATGACGTTTCTCACGATGGAATGACCCATTTACGTCTCTCCACTCAGTTAACAGGGGCACCATAGTTGGCTCCACTTCACCTCATAAAATGGTTCACCTCACAAAAATGGTTACCACTCACAGGTGTAAGTGTGTTCCTGGGTTACAGAAGTGAAATCAAAAGTACATTCAAGTCCCTTCCTTCCTCTCACCTCTTCCATTGTAAACCTAGCCCTCTCAGGCGTAGCAATCAAGAACACACAACACATCCATCTAATTACTGTCCTCTGTATGTCTGAGCCAATGAATATCCTCTTCCTTTACTGCCCATGTCTCACTACCATCCAGCATTACACTCCTAACACATGTCCAAGATGAATATAATTTCCTGACCAACACATATACAACATAAGGTCCAATACTAGACTTCCTTTACTTAGCCTAAGGTGCCTTCATGTGGTGGCACTGATGTGTGAGTGGTGGAGCCGCCCAGGTATTTAAACATCCCTCAACACCTTCCCTATCTCTGCATGGAGGATGATGGAAAAAAAAAAATATGTTCATCCTTGGTTTGTATAAATCCACCAACTCTGTAAATTAAAATAAAAAAAGAACTGACGCTAAAGAGGGATGCCTTCACCGGGTGACATTAATATACAACCTCCCTCAACCCACAATTTCAAATAAGGAGGATGGTGGAGAGGATGGAGAGTGAGAGGCTAATGAAGATAATGTATGTGAGTGAGGTGGAGGGGAGGAGAGGGAGGGGGAGGCAAAGGATGAGATGGAGGAATGGAGTGGAGAGGTATATGAGAGAGAGGGGTGTGAGCTGGGACCAGGGCGGTGAAATGGCAGGGGACAGGGCAACATGGAGGCGATTTGTTTGTGGACAACCCTTACGGGATTAAGGCGTCTGGTAATAGATACACAGAGAGATAGGATGGTGGATTGCAGGAGAAGAGCAACATCAGTCTGCAGTCCACTATATTTCATAATCTACCTTTTGATTCACTTTCATCGCTTCACCCACAGATAAACAAACCGTGATACATGAAAGCAACAAAACCATACGTGCCCTATGGTAACATGCCACACATACCTTCACTATAAGCGCGCGCACGTGCACATGCACACACACACACAAACAAAGATTCATATCCTGATGGACCTGAAGCAATAACAAGAACAAAGAGGCATCACATTCACACACTTACCACATTCTACAGGCAGGTGTTGGGGTTAACGTCCATTACAGTTTCAAGTTACCTGGGGATTCCTCTTCTTCTTCTTTCCGCCTCTCTCTAGGCAGCTTCCACGGGTGACAATCAACTCACGCACCTGAAAAATATATTACACAATTAGTCCTTTCCTTCTGAACCTTAAGTTTACCTGGTAAGAAACGTATCTGGTGGCATCAAGAACAATATCATTTGGGGACAACAACAGGGTGACATGGAGGCAATTTGTTTGTGGCCATCCCTGGAGGCGTTTGGCAATATTGATTTTTTTTTTCTTTTTTTTTTTTTAATGCACAGAAGGAACACAAGGCTACAAGCCCACGAGATTGTTCCCTCCAAGAAAAAATAAAAACACGATAACAGAAGCCATATTCAAGACCCAATCATTTCAAGATGCCTGGACACACTGTATTTAAAACACTAAAGATCACAGACAGTAGGAAATACAAAGACAGTTCCAGAGTTGACCTGTTGCATACATGAAGTACTGAATGTAATGGTTAACTCTTGCATTTGAGAGTTTACATATTACAGAGTGAAAAAAAAAAATGTCACCATTGACTGATTAATGTGTCTTTCAAAACAAATAAAGGAATCAGACTTAACAACATTCAGGAACAGACTCAGCACTCTTTCTCTCTCTCTCTCTCTCTCTCTCTCTCTCTCTCTCTCTCACACACACACACACACACACACACACAAAAGGGGTCGATGCCTGGTAGATTTACCCCTTAATACACTTAAAGCATCATACTGGCAAGTGCAAGTGCAATAAGATTGTGTCATATCATATTGTTTATAAAGGCTCCAACCTGATTGCATACATTCGCCTTGGTCACCTAATGGCAACTCTCCACATTACTTGATCTCTGGCAGCCTCCCTATTCTGTCCCTTATCCCTGAGGTCACACTCTATAACCTCGTCCCAGGTCTTTTTCAGTCTGCCTCCCACAACCCTACCTGACATTCATACGTCTCACTTTCCCCACCCAATTGCCATCCTCCATCCTCCCCACATGCCCAAACCATCTCAATCAACCCCTCCTTATCACAACACCAATACACTTCGGTCCACTCCTTCCTCTCAATTCTACCCTCAACGTTCACACCTCTCACCCTCCACACCCAGTTGTCATCTTTCATCCTCTCCACATGCCCAAACCGTCTCAAGTTACCCCTCCTCATCACATCATCAATACACTCCAGTTCCATCCTTCCTCTCAACTCTTCATCAACATCTCTCACCATACCAGTTGTCATCTTCCATCCTCTCCACATGCCCAAACCATCTCAATCTATCAATCCTCATCACAATAATGTTTTCATGTACATTTTTATACCCTAACTCCTGTTGCAACAATAATCAACTTACATGATGAAACTAAAAAATCCCTAATTATATATGACATGGTGGGCATACAAAGACAGAAAAAAAAAAAATCACTTCTATATTTTTACCTTAGAAAGTGCAGAACTAACCATTTACATGATATCTCCTTGCTGGGTATAATTTAGTCAACTACTGAGGGTGTGTTTATACTTCAAGATTACTTTTCTCATTTATTTGTACCCTTAAAATTTGCACACACACACACAGGTTCATTTGTGCAACACTGGGGGGTTACAGTAGTCCTTAGCTTTAATTCATCTGATGTCTGTCTATCTGTTGCAAGACGCCTCAATCCCATTAGGGGTGACCACAAACAAATCTCCATATTGCCCTGTCCTCTGCTATTTCACTGACCTCCCTGCAACTCAACATCCACTCTCCGATCTCTCTCCACTCCATCTCATCCTTGGTCTCCCCCTCCACCTGACTCAAACAGATCTCCATGTTGCCCTGTCCTCTTCTACTTGGTTTACTCTTCTCTAACTCACACTCCTGTCTCATACATCTCACCACTCCATCCCTCCATCTCATTCTTGGTCTCCCCTTCCACCTCGAAATGAACGGATCTTGAATTTGGCTCTTTTGTATTGTTTTTGTTTCTTTCTTGGAAGGAACATTAATGTGGGCTCAGACTGTGGTTCCTTCTTCCTCGCATTAAAAAAAAAAAAAAAAAAAAAAAAAAAAAAAAAAAACCTCTTCCAGCTATTCAGACTCTTACACACTCTTTCAGCCAGTCTAACTTTCATACACTCTACTAGCCAGTCTCTCATTCTCCATCCTTTCCACTTGGCCAAACCACATCAAAGTACTTCTCTAAACACTTTCAATCACAAAAGATTTCACATGAGCTAAGGGGTCTTTGTATGCAACATGTGCTACGAGTGTAATGCTGTATGGTAGTGAGACCTGTGCAGCAAAAGAAGAGGATATTCACAGGCTTAAATGTACAGAAATGGCAATGATTAGGTGGATGTGCAGTGCATCCCTGAGTGCAAGGCCTGGGGTAGCTAGGTTTACGACAGAAGAGTTGAGGTGGGGTGGGACTGGAGTGTATTGGTGTTGTGATGAGGAGAGGTAGATTGAGGTGGTTTGGGCATGTGGAGAGGATGGGGGATGATAACTGGGTGCAGAAAGTGAGAAGAGTTAATTTTAGGGGTGGGGTTGCAAGGAGTACAGCAAAAAGGACCTGGGACAAGGTCATTAAGTGTGACCTCAGGGTTAAGGGACTGAACAGGGAGGCTGCCAGAGATTGAGCAGCATGGACAGCCACCATTAGGTGACCAAGGCTGACACATGCACGTTGGAGCCTTCAAAAACGAAACTAGTCACACCAGGTACTGACCAGAATTTTCGGCCATGTACCTGCACAAACAGTTTGGTTTCTAAGGGTGCTGTTTATCCCTCCATAAATATAAGTTTTTTTGCTTTCGTTTTATAATCCTGACAGTCTGTTTATATGTGACAGTATGGTGGAGAGACCAAGGATGAGGTGGAGGGATGGAGTTGAGTGATATACGAGGGAGGGGGGAGTGAGTTGAGGGGAGGGAAGTAAAATGGTGGGTGACAGAGCAACTTGGAGGCGTTTTGTCTGTGGCCACCCTTTGCGGGATTAGGGCGTTGGGCTATAGATAGATAGATAGATATATGGTGCAGCACAGATGATCTGCCACACAGCACACCCAAGGCAATAACCCTACATGGAGTTTACTGATGACTGACACTGTGTAGGCAGAGCTGATGGAGAATATGAGATAGTAGAAGGTCAAAAGGAATAGGGAAGTGAGCTTAGAAAGACAAAGAGAGAGAGAAAAAGACAAGTAGACAGATAAACAGATAGAGATAGAGAGAAAGAGGGAGAAACTTTATTACAGTACAATGATCCCTACTCTATCATATGGAAGTGAAGCTTAGCCTTACCTTATGACACCTTATGGAGATCTCAGCCACTAAGCCTCAGTTACTCAGTGCCGTGGCATCAATATATTCTTGCAAATACCCTAGCCCGTCGCAATATGCGGCAAGAGGTGGTGTGTCTCCCATCTTTCGCAGGAAGGCGTCTGATTTCGGCTTGAAGGCTTCTACGGTGCAGGTTAACAAGTTTGTGAAATATCCTTTGACGTGGCAGGATCTTCCCCTCTTGCTACGGAACTTTTATTCAAGCTTGGGTAGTACCAGACTCCTCCACAGGGTTAACATGCTGGTCTCATCCCTGGTGAAAGGACACAGGTCAAGGGTGAGAGCAGTGGAAGAGTGGCAAAGAGTGAAAAAATGTTATCTGAGAGGAGCATGTGGAGTGAAAAAGAGGTATATGAGAGGCGCATGTGGAATTATATGGAAAAACAACGACAAATGATGAAGGTGACAAGCACTGTGATGTGGATGTGACTGAAAATGTTACGAGAAATACTCTGTGATGGTTCAGTCATGTGGAGAACAGAGAATGTGACTGATCAGGAGACTGTATGAGTGAGGTATTAGGGGAAACTAAGGCTAAGATGGTGGGATGGAGTGGTGAGAGATATCAGAGGATTTGTGAATGGCAGAAGACAGCGTGACATGGAGGCGATTTGTCTGTGGCCACCCCTTGAAGGATTAACATGTCTGGTAAGTTATACAGATAGATACAGGTAGATAAACAAACAAGGTCAAAGGGAATCTGCTGGTAATGCATGACTTCCTGTAAATGTCTATTACTATGACCTCAATCTTGGCTATAAAAAAATAAATAAATAAATAAATCATGCCCTATGGGTCAGACACTTACATATTGAAACTTTATTTATTTATTTATAAGTGTACATTAGTGATTATTTAATGCACAGCTTCTCCCTTTCCTATAAAAATTCTAATGCTTGATCATTTTAAAAACACTTCCCTACCTTTCTTCCTGCCTCCCTCCCTTCCTGGATGGTGTGGAGGGTGGGAGATAATCCTGTCTATTCTTTTCTCACATGTTTGTTAAATCTTTGTAGCCTCACATCCACTCTTTTTTTTTCTCACCAGAATGAGAGACTGATGAGGAGAGTGTATGTGAGTGAGGTGGAGGGGAGGAAGAGGGAGAGGGAGGCCAAGGAGATGGGATGGAGTGGAGAGGTATATGAGAGAGGGGGGTGTGAGCTGGGAGCAGGGCAATGAAATGGCAGGGGACAGGGCAACATGGAGGTGATTTGTTTGTGGCCACCCCTTATGGCAATAGATAAATAGGTAACCTTAACATGTGGCAAATAGGCCCCCTGTTATTCTTGCTTCATGTGAACGCCAGTATGAACTTGATAATTCCTCACATAACTCTCCATTCACTCTCACATGTACAGCAGCTGCCCATTCATAAAATTTCACGTCAACCTGACAATCCATTAAGATACAGTTTTCTCTATCTATCTATCTACTGCCAGACGCCTTAATCCCGTAAGGGGTGGCCACAAACAAATTGTCTCCGTGTCGCCCTGTCCCCCGCCATTTCACTGCCCTGCTCCCAGCTCACACACCCCTCTCTCATATACCTCTCCACTCCATTCCCCCATCTCATCCTTGGCCTCTCACAGCTCTCTCACAGCCCATTTTTACTATCACCCATGGAACTCTATCAAATGCCTTCTCCAAATCCACAACCATCATTCATTCCCTTGATATAGTCCCACCTACTTCTTCCTTCCCCTTTCTCATTCTGTGTGTCCTCTCTTCCTACTTCTCCATTGCCATTGTCACACTTTATTATTTTTCCCATGCAGGTGGCTCTACACTGAGTGACAAGCCTAATGGTTTCCTGTAACTGAGGAAACTGTTTACAATGCTGGGTGGTAACCATATAACCAGATGATGGGGTGATGTGCAGCCTTCTATGGTGACTGTCAACTGGTTGGACTGACGCATATCCGGAGTCCATCCAGAAACCAAGCCTCCACAATACTCCCTGTGCCTCATTTTTTTTTTTATTTTTTTTTTTTAACCCGCCCCATCCCGACGTTTTCTGAGCAGTGGTACGCCCCCAGTCCCGACATTTTTGGACCTTTTTTTTTTTTTTGGCTCAAACAGCCGCTTTTGATGAGAAACATCGAAAATTCATGGAGAAATCGCTCACCTGAGGTTTAAAATACTCGATCTAGGTACAAGTACTTCCTTACCTGACTGGGTTTTCTAACAGGCTGGCACCAAAGAAAACGAGTTCTATGGGAGGGTAACTATTTTATCCACTCATAAACAGTATTTATCTATTTACTTGGTACGTATTTATATGTAGTACAAGAGTGTATTGGTTTTCAAACAGTAATATGGGCATTATAAGCATTGATTCACTCACTAACTCATCACCATTCATGACCTTTTTTTTCCCACATTACCTGATCTTCATTTCTGACTGTTTCTTCCTCTAATGCTATGTAAACTTTGTCCTCCACATTGTCATCAATTGAGGAATCACTCTGGCCCTGAATATCTTTATTGGCCAGGTCACTGGTAACAGGTGAATTGCTAAGACAATGGCGTGCAGGGGGGGGGGAGAGGTTATGCGGTGTAAGGCATTGTCCCTGCTTCGCATCTTGTAGAGGAATAGAGGAAGGTGTCCCATGTATACGTGCCAAAAATCACTCGCAAAAATTGAAAATTGTGCAAATTAGGGACCTTGCAATGTTGCCGCGTTAATTCACGTCGCCGGGACGGCGTGGGTTAATATAAAATTTTTTTTGAGGGGGTGGGGGGACACATTGATCTAACAGCAAAGTAGCTCACTGAAAGGAACACCTGAATGGAAATGAGGGTCAATTTTTAGTTTCACACAACCACTGATCTTTGCATCAAATCTGAGTGTTTCCAATGGTTTTTGGTGTGATTTATTTGATTTTGCCCTTCAAATCTATTGCCAATCAATGGTTTCAAAGGAATGAATTTTTTGCAATCACCTTAGAATCCACTATTTCTTTTTAGAAATAAAGGTCAAAATGAACAGAATCACACCCAAAACCATAGGAAACAGTCAGGTTTGATGAAAAAATATGTACTGTGGGTCTACTACTTACCCTAACCAAACCCAACCTAATGTAACCTAACCACTTAACCTAACCTAACCCAACCTAACTCAACCTAATGCAAGTATTATTCATTTGCAAGCAAAGTGCATAGAATGAAAAATGGTCTATATTGGCCCAGAACTTATTTGGTAAACTTATGTTTCTAAGAATCTCTGGTTATGCGAATCTAAAAATTGTCCGAAACGAGCACTACCAGATACCCAATAATCACAAGGCAATGTGACCCTATGGCAGAAATTCCCCACATTCAATACGTTGTTATCACAAATGAATATCATCTTGATTATATCCTTTCCCCTGAAAGTATGCACTGATAAAGAGTTCATAATGCAGGTACAGTTCATGCAACATACAGGGGGTGCTGCCTGTTGCATGCACACCTGAATGAACCAGACATGCACTCATACAGCTTGTTGGCCAACCTAATACTTACATGGCCAATCATCAGCACCCAAAAGAAAAAAATAGATATAAAAATATATATATAAATCTAGCAGGTGCAACATCTGCATGATGAAGTTAGCTCATCTTTTACCAAACTGAATAAGGCATGCCAAACTCTTGTCTGGATGATCCTACATTCAAATTTTATCCAAGCAACATATAGGCTCATCATCATCCTTACCAAAATATTTGACAAACTCATTACCTGCTGCCAAGAAAACTATTGGCTTATGAAGCCTCTTCTCAGCTACCTAGTCACAAACAGACACTTATCAAAAACCGCCTTAAACTCATACTCCTGACATGAACTAACCAGTAATACAGCCTTTTTTTTTTTTTTTTTTTTTTTTTTTAAATGTGTAGATGGGAAGTGGGAGGTAAAAATGTGGAGATACTTGTGTTGGGGTATGTTCACCTTATACAATCTGCTTCAGACAATTATGGAAGTTTGATTTTCCTTAACAGTAAAACAATGGCTGTAAATTTACTGGCGCTGCCAAGCCTAAGTACGTAAAATGAAGCAATAACCTATTATCAGACTTTTACTCACCAAACTTTTGATATGTATTAGATCTTACGAATATCAAAACCTAACCAGTCCATGATTCCAGTTGTTTCCTACCATCAACAACATAACTTTTTGACCATATTACAAACATGATGGTCACAAATGTGTCTCCAGCATTATTATTCAGCTTGCTACCACTACACCATATTTATCAATAAGAGTTCTGTCTCCTTTCCCAAACACTGTCATTGAGAGTACCTTGTTCCTAGGGTTAAAAGCACCCTAAGTTTGTAAATTTAAAGCTTTCCTTATATAATGCCCTTCATCTTTCCAGTGGTTAACACAGCTGCTTTATGTACCCTAGTGCCTGTTGCCATTAAAGACGACAACGCAGTGACCTGGCTCATGTATTCTTCTACAAGAGTGGACACAACAGTCGCAGACTCTTGTGTCTCTACAAACAACGGAAAAGTTCCCATCTGGAGGGAAGAACTACTGCTTAGATCGAAAATATCTGATTCTCCAATATCTGCCATGCTGCTTTGCGTCATCAGCTGACCAGGGTGTTTGTTTACATTCGTTAGTACGGCTCGGGTAGTTTTTGCGGGGCCACTTTGGCTTAAGCCAAAGAGCGAAGCCAGGCTTGAGCCTCAGGCCTCACAAAAACGCGCCTTAATATAAGAATAGCATTCAAATATATAAATGACAACATGATAAGAAAGATAATATTCATCAGACCAACCCTGCAGTATACATCAGTTGTCTGGAATTTCATTAAAAAAAAAAAAGATTGAAAAAATACAAAGGGCAGCTACAAGATGGGTACTAAGCTTAAAGGATCTAAGCTACGATGAAAAACTAGAAAAATTGAATCTATCAACACTATAGGAGAGAAGGAAAAGAAGACATGATTATGTTATACAAATGCAATTCAGGGAAAGAGAAAATAAACATAAATGAATTATAATCTATGGGGAAGCATCAGCAAGGACAATGCAAAAAAACTACATACAAGGAGAGGCGATAAAGACGTAGGAAATTCAGTTTCCCAAATATGGCAACTGATCACTGGAATGAACTACCGAATGAAATAATGTGCCAAAACTATTCATATTTTTAAAGATATGTATGATAAAAATGGTTTAATATACAGGACAGTACGTGCTTGACTCATTCCTGTAAAGATACAATTAGGTAAGAACACAAAGATAGTGGGTACTGAAGGAGTTGGACTACTGTACAACCAAGCAATGGTTCCCTTCATATGGCCGCAAAGTTAACATTTTTACCAAGCAACAACGAATTTTAAAAGACCCGTATTAATGTTAATAATAAACGTCAATCACATACATCACAACACAAACATTGAGTTGGTGTTAACAAGGATAAAAAATAAAATAAAATACCTCGACTCCGCCTGCAAGCACGTCCTCCCCCTTGTCAAGTCAGCCGGTAAGTGAGAGGACCGTTGCGGGATTCAGGGATTCAGATGATTCGAAGAGGCTGAACTTAGCTGTGAAGATTTCGAATTACTCCATACGTAGACCCGCAGTATAACTGATCCCTTTGGTTTTGAAGCTAACGAAAAAACAAATAACAATCCGTTCTAGTGCAGGCTGCAATATAATAAGAATTTCTGTATTCTAGGTAAGAAATTTAATCGCGGTAGTACTTTTGAACAATTTTGGCGGTCTAAGCTTCTCCCGAGCATGGTACGATTGTCTAAACAAGAAAAGTATGTATTTCCGAGTTAAAGGTTCGAATATGGAGGGCGGATTCAGCTGTGGAGCTTTTCGAATGGCGGACAGAGAGAGAGAGAGAGAGAGAGAGAGAGAGAGAGAGAGAGTCTTCCCGTCTCTCTGGCTTACCAAAAACACATCTTAGATATGCGTGAAATTTTATCATGGCCTTTATTTCTTAAGGTTTAGTAGGCTGGACAAGAAAAGGGAATTGCAAAAAATTTCCATGTGTCTAGTTCTTTCTCCACGCGAAAATATGAGTAACACACACACACACACACACACACACACACACACACACACACTACAGGAGAGAAGGAAAAGAGGTGACATGATAATGCTATACAAGTGCATATCAGGGAAGGAGAAAATAGACATAAATGATTACTTAACATATGGAGAAGCATCAGCAAGAGGACACTGCAAAAAACTGCATAAGAAGAGAGGTGATAAAGACGTAAGGAAATTCAGTTTCCCAAACAGAGCAATTGAGCAATGGAATGCACTACCGAATGAAATAGTGTGTGTCAAAACAATTCACAAATTTAAGAATATGTACGATAAATATGGTTTAAGACACGGGACAGTACGAGCTTGGCCCATTCCTGTAAAGATACAATTAGGTAAGAACAATTAGGTAGGTAAGAACACACACACACGAGCGCGCGCGGAGACCTTTTCAAACCAATTTCCGAACCTTAACATGTCTTGTTCTCTCTGTAACAGAAAATGTGAGTTATGTGAGGTGGAATTTATGTAGCCTAAGTCTGTGAAGCTGAAGCCTGTATCATAACAATCTTCTTAAGTGTTTTCGATACAAAAGTACACAACAGTAATTATCATAAAAACATCTAATGAACAAATGGGAAGAAGCTGACTCATACCTTACTTTTTCTTGATCACCTCCCTCCATTAACCCCGGCAATGCGGAGGCGTCTATAATTCTACCTCCAGACGATTTTATTCATCCTGTGGCAGAAATTTTAGCGAAGGGGTTTATGAAAACCATATCTTACCCCTCCTGTTGTGGGGAAAAGAAAATATGCGCTGTCAAATCGTCTGGCGATAGCAAGAATACACTGGAAAAACACGTCATCGTTGTGAAAGTTTACAATAATAATGACTTAGGGACCTTCCAAGCACTTCCTCCTCTAAACTTTCATCCTTACTCATCACACTACCCAAGTACTTAAATACACTCTCATTTTCCATTTCCTCACCATCCAGTCTTCCTGTGTATGCTGCAGCTTAATTTCTCTCACTCGAAGACCATAACTTTACTCTTATCTACGTTCACTTTTAGATCCCGCTTCGTACATACACTCCTACACTCATTAACCAGGTCTTGCAGTTCACATTCACCCTCACTTAACAATACAGTACCATCAGCAAACAACAACACAGAAAGTTTCCACACCCTGCCCTCTCGCAGTATACGCTGCAACACCCACTACCTTATCTATTATATATCTCTTGTAACCCCGTCCTTTTGTAAACTGAACAACCACAAAGACATGACAGAAACAAATTTTTCATCCTTGTGCAGATTAAATCCCATACCTCACTGCCACAATTAGATGTCACTAGAGTCTCTATAGGGTCTCTGAATTATACTGTTGAGCAATATCCTTTCCATAGAATTTCTACATGACTAGCACCATATTTCAGTATTGTTTCAACTCAGCATTTACAAAGGAAAGATACATATTTAAAACGAACAAAGCATACTTGAATAGATGTTTGTTTAACAGTCAAAATGCCTGCGTTCCCCTCTCCAGTTGAGTGAGACGTTCCCACAACACACCCGACGTATATGGGCAGCCCTGGATTACGATTCAGTAAATTGTGGGTTGCTGTTACTGTGGTCCCGACCATTAGATGAATGCTGTAACCAAACCACTTCTCTGAACTGACATATCGTCAATTTCAGCATTGTTGTCGATACAGTATTTGCTCCTAGACTATGCAAAACAATGTCAGTTGTTTTGTGGCTTTATTTGTGTGTGTGTGCTCATCATCACTGATTTTAGACATGAATAGTTTGTTGAATAAGGTTTTGCTAACTGGAGGATAGTCGATGTTGTAAGGTTAATTTTGGTGCGTAACTCTCATCCATTTGAAGCTGATATTGCCTTATTAAATTCCGGTATTCAGTTTTTACACTACTCACTATGATTCTTGGACGTAGTTTAGATGAGCCTGGGACCACAACAAGACGTATTAGTAAAACTTTAAAACCCCTCTTTACTTCTTCTACCCTTTGCATAATTTTGCATGTTACCAATTCAATTATAGCAGTTGAACCCGCACATCCCCGGCGTATCCCACTTGTAACTAGCATTATTACTGTATTTCTTTCTCTGACTCTGTTTTTATCACTTCTCTGTCCTCCTTGTACATTTCTACAATTATGTCTATCACTTGCGGGTTTATTTTACATTCCATTAGAAGTTCTATTAGTTTCTCCCTCTGTATACTATCACAGGCTTTTGAATATATAATCTAGATACTACTATCAACGGTCTTTTTATATGAAATGATTTTCAATACGGTACCGGTATCTTAATATGAATAAATTATTCTCTATCCTTGCTCCTCTGTGAAGCCAGCTTCTTTCCCCATATTATTTCTTTCTATACGTTCTTCTATGCCTTGTCTCATGGATGCCATCATCAGCTTATATCCAATGTTATTTAATGCTATAGGTCTCAACTCGTTTATTTTTGGTTTCCTCACTTTAGGTAACCTAACAGTTTTTTAGTCTTTCCACCCTTCTGGTACAGTTCCCAATTATATTGCCTCTTTTAGACATCTTGATAATGTCTTCATTATGGTATTATTTCTAAGGAAAACCTAACATAACTCAGGTTTGATCCCTCTCGGACCTGCCGCCTTTTCATATTGATGTCTTCTTTAGATATTTTGTTACTCTTTCTTCAGTTATCACCTCTTCTTCTATCCAATATATTCCACTTCCCACCTGTAATGCCATTTCTAGGTGTTCCTTTAATGTTATACTGTCCCTATAACCTCTCTGTTTTCTCCTTCCTCTATTCTCCTTCTCTCCCCCTTGACCCTTGAAATTCTCCTTCCCTCACCTCAGGTCGTCTTACAGTCTCATATTCTCTTACATATTCCTCCTGACTTTTCCATACTTGCTCTATCATGTTTTCATATCTTTATATAGACTATACTTCCCAAGAATCGCATAAATTTTTCTTCTAAGCTTTCTTTCTCAAACTCCTTACCATCTTCTCCACATACCTTCACGTTCTCCACCTCTTTCTCTCCTTTCATACTTCCATACGTTTTTACCATTACTTTTATTTTCTCATATTTCCTTTGTTATTTTGTCGTCATGCTTATATATTCCCTCCAACCTTTAAACTTTGCATTTTTATTCTCTATACAGCTCTTCCACATTTCCTATTCCTCTCTTGTCCTTGCATTCCTCCTACATCTATTTAGTCTCTCTCTTTTAGTTCCTTTCTTCTCTTTTGTCGAAACGGGTTCTTCATTTCTTACTGTTTTTCCATTCCTTCTATATCTACCCTTCAGTACCCTCTCGACAATATTTTTTTATCCTCCCCATTAACTCTTTTATATCTTCAATTCGCTCATCCCTTACAATTTTTTTTTTTATTTCCTCCTCATCCTTTTTTTAGTCTTTACCTGTCTTGTAGTATTACCTTTCTATCCATCCATTATTATTTTCTAAACCTTTACTTCCTTCCTTACTTTTATGTTTATGTCCATTAAATCATGATCCAAGAGATTAAATACTTCTTTATCTTCATCTATATTCATGCTTATAAATTTACCACATATCATTCACCAATGTACATTCCATGATGCTCTTTTGTCTATCTCTACTCCATGTGTATTCTCCTTTGCATTTCTGATCCTTATTTAACATTATTAATCTATATCTGTCCATCCAGTTCAATATCATCCTTCCATTATCAGTCAACCTTTGCTCCCCTTTAAATTCAATATGTCCACTGAAATTCCCTGTTATCATTAACGGTTCTTCATTTCCCTCAATAACTGTTTCAATTTCTTCCCTTATGACTTTATTTCTCTCTTCTCTTTACAGAAAAATACGCTACAATTAATTTCATCTCCATCCTCTTATCGTACACCCAGCATGGAGTACGTCATTACTATTAGTCTTTATCTTACTTATATCTCTCCCTTGGTTGTTTCTATATCACTATCCCCCCTCCTTACTGTCTCCCATTTCTCTCATATTTTCTACTACACATATATTACTAAACATCCTATCGCTAACTGTCTTGTGTTTCTGTAAAATACACAATATCATTATCATTTACCAATTCTTCGTTTACTCTTTGATAATCCTTGTATGTTTATTACCCTTAACATTATATAGCCCTCTCCATCCCTTTGTTTTTCTTCCCTTCTCCATTCCCGTCAATTATCTTCACTCCTTGCTATCACTCTTACTATCTTCCTTTCTTTGCTATCCACTTACCCCCTTGTCTCCTTTTGTCCTGCAGTCCCTCTTTCAACCTAGCATATGCCTCCCTTTCCTTCTTTGTCATATCTACGTGTATCCAAATATTTTTAAAACACTTCATTCCTTGTATTCTTAAATACCTTACTGGTTTTTTATTTTCTGCCATTTCTCATGCTCCTCACTGGGCTCGTTTCATGCTTCTTTACGTCCCATTCTATACACTTTCTCCATCGCAACTTGTTCGTTTCCCAAAATTTCTTTTAATGCCACCGCACAGAGCTCTTTATCATCTCTCTCTCTCTCTCTCTGGGTTCACTGCTGTTACTCTCTGGCACATTCAAGACAACTACATTTTCTTTCTTTTTCCTTTACTTCCCTTTCTAAGTCTTCCATCAAATTCTCAGTTACTTCCTCATTTATCATTCTTACCATTCCCTTCTTTCTTGCCTCCCATCTTTCATTCATTTCCTTCATCCTGTCATTTATCTCTACATGCATTCTCCTCAACTCTCTCATTTCCTCCTTCATACCTTTTGCATTTCCATCCTTGTCCTCTCTCTCACTCTACTTACTCTCCATATCTTTCATCCTTTTTCCCGCCTCTTCATGATCTTCCTTCACATTGTGTAGCTCACTCTTCATGTATCATTTTCCTCCTTCATGGACTCCAATTGCTCCATATTATCATTCACCTTCGGTCCACACAGTGCACATACAAACAGCACTTTTTGTTGTTGTTGTTGTTGTCCCTCAGCTCTTCACACAGCCTTTTCCCATCTCCTCGCATTCCCTGTGACACCAGAACAGGCCCATTTTTTTTTTTTTTTTTTTTTTTTTTTTTTTTTTTTTAATGTGTCCGACTCTGGGCAAAGGCTTCAGGCCCTATATCTTGGGGGCAGTAACCTATCCCAAGGCCCAGTAGTCCTCCTACACCTCCACATGTCACCACTTCGGCGCTAACACCCACCGTCCATATTGAATACATGCTAGGGTTGTCTCATACAGGACTGGTGTATTGGTATTAGCGGGGGTATTTTTGCGACATGTCGGCGGGTCATCTGGTAGATCAGGAAAGTCTGCTTTTTATGAAATTCAAATCCTTAAACTCTCCCCTGCCCCAGCCTGGATTCGAACCTGGGTCCAACAGGACTGCAAGCCGCCTCTCTACCGATTCAGCCACCGCCTCCCACATATGTTACAATGTAGCTCCTCGTCCTCGTTTCCTAACCGCCGGTTGCACGGCTGGCACACAACCCTCCTTTTTTCTTCATCATTTCACAACTGCGTAATTCCTTCTGGTTGACCCTCCCTACATGGCCACATATCCTGCACTTCTTCTTTTTTGCTCCTCTGCTCCTTTGCTTGTCCAAGTCCATCCTTGACGGCAGCTCACAAAAGCTGAACGTACGGGTACTCATCAACCGTTCTCTTGATGGTAACTTGACATAATACCCTTAACTCGTAACTCACTCTCACTTCCAGCTGATGTTTCATGCTCCGTGACTGGTTCAACGTTTCTGCGTTCTGCCGCTGATTGGTCAACGGGGTCTCAGCTGACGCACGAAATTTCCCCCCAAACATTCAATCAGCCTCAAGACAAGGCCAGAGGCAATCGTAGGACCGCCGTACATATTTCACATAAATCAAGCCCTAAAGTTGCCTTCTGACGGAGTCCTGTGTATCCAGACGGCCTCACCCCATCCTTACGCAGGAAAGATGTCGTGATGATGATGATGAAGATTACTGATACCACCAAGCGTCTTTATTCAGTTTAGGGGAGACACTCGCAATGAATGGGTTAGCCTCCATCCCCCCCTCCTCAACTTCCATGTCATCCACCCCCCTACCCAGCCTCCACCACTTTTATTTGGTGAGTCACAGGCTGGGGCAGTCACTCCATTTATGACATTATAATTCTGTCTGCCTGTGTGAGTCTGCTGTCTTTGTCTCTCTATAACCTTATGTCTCTGTGTCTTCCTCTCCGATTGCTTTCTCTCTCTCTCTCTCTCTCTCTCTCTCTCTCTCTCTCTCTCTCTCTCTCTCTCTCTCTCACGGAAAACGGTCGATTCGTCTGCTTGGTGGAAATTAAAATGGTTTACGTATTTCTAGCTGTACTGGAAGACCTGAGTGAGCAGTAAATAATATGACTCATTTCTCTGGACTTTCTGATTATGGTTCTCTAATTTTGTACTTCCTCATTCCTGTTTTTCGATCTCTCCCATCCCATATGGTAGAAGGAAACATAATGATGATGATGATGATCAGATGATGAGTAAGGAAAAGGTTCGGGTTTTTTTTTCCCTAGTATGCGCACAGTTAAGAATTTCCATACGGGTAACACAGGTTGGAATTACTTTCACGACAAACAAGTGTAAGTGGAGAAGGCTGTGATGTAATGCGTCGTGATGGAGAGGTATACAATTATAGCATGCACTGCCTCTGTACCGCACTCCCACACCCACATCCACTCACTCCCACACACACCCACACTCCCACACCCACATCCACTCACTCCCACACTCCCATACCCACATCCACACTTCCACACCCACACTATCACATCCAAACTACCATACCCACACTCACGTCACCTTTACCTTACAAATTCACGTTCATCTTACATACATACATACATACAAGAGAGAAAGAGAGAAAAAAACTTCATCCTACATTATCCACCGTAGTGTTAATTGGTGCCAACAATTTTACGAGGCCACTTGTTCAACAGGTTTAGCCCCCCACCACAACTGCCTCCACCACATTCACACATGACTCTCACTGCCTTGCTCCTCACTCATCTCCACCCTCTCTACCCCCCACATACACATTACTCTCACTTACCACTACCCCCCAACCCCATCCACCACACCCACACATTACTCTCACTGCCCTACATTCATCACTTACCCCACTCAACTCCCCACCTCCATGCCACGCCACTCACTCCCTCATCTCTCACCCCTCACTTATCCCCTCCACACCCTCTGCCAGTGCATCCAACACACACACACACACACACACACACACACACACACACACACACACCGCTCGCTGGTGCAGTGGTAACGTTCCCGCTTGCCAACTGGTGGACGGGAGTTCGCGCCTCGCTCAGGTTGCGAAAAGTTTCACTGACGAAGTGGGTGGTTACTGTCCCCCTTGAGCAAGGGGACGGGTGTGTGCCTGTGTGAAGGTCACAGCCTTGCCCTTAGATCGGACTATATGAGCTCTCAGCTCCCTTCCGGGAGGGTAAAAGCTGACCATCACGACCATCAAGTGATCCTGACCGACCCGGTGAATTACACACAGCGCTCTTACTCCACGTGCTGCCTCTCGTAACACAAGGCTCCACCATCCCATGTCGCTCACAACGTAGACGCTATAATGCCATGTCACTCAGTCAGGACCTAACCCACTGACTGTCACGTACAAATTAATGTAGAATTATTTTGATGATCTATACCGTCACGCCTGCACACCTTGCCATCACAGTGGATATTACATGACCGCGGTAAGTCATGTATGAGGAAGCACCAGGGTAGAAACTATGACTGACTTTTGCACTACAAGAGCATTTTTTCTTTTAATATCTCCAAATTACTTCATTCAGGTTAGGAAAAGCTTCATACTGAGGGGGTTAATGAAAACTGTTACCTAGCCTCCCCAGTCTGAAAATCGTCTGCTAAGGTGAATAAAACTGTCTTAAGGTGGCAAGAACCAAACAAGATGTCATCGTATTTAAGGACATTCACCCCTTAATACCGTGACTGTCTGTAATTTGTTTTTGTTACCATCAGACTATTATCCAGCTCCAGAGAAGACACCCCGTAGTGAAGAGATCAGAAACTGCCTGCATTAATCCTTCGAAGTCTCTCCAAGTTGCATAAAACCGTCAGAAGGTAGCAAGAACAATTGACAAAAAAGTAATTGTTTTGAGGGCAATTGAAGTTCATTTCTTGACGGCGTAATGTCAACCAGCCGACCGAAGCAACACCTCGCCCAGAAATTATGGGGCTGGGGAGGGGCTAGAACAAGAGAGGGGCGTGGTGCGACAAGAGAGAGAGAGAGAGAGACAGAGAGAGCGCCAGACAGTGCCACCTGCACCACTACAACCACCCTCACAACACAACGCTCATGCTTCAGTGCATACACGCCACCACTCACACACGAACACACACAACACGTACACACAAGCCCCCCTCCCTTCAAGAACATCCATAAACAAAAGAAATCAATATCCCAGCTAACAATAGAGGCGGAACAAATTTTAAAACGAACTAAATACAAGCGTTTAAGCCATGGAGTGAGTGGCTGGGTGGGTGAGGGAGTGAGGGAGACGAGGGGCTCATGAGATCAATTGAGTCAGTGTGGCTGGTGGTGTGGCGGGGTGAGGGTGTGCGACGCAGGAGCTCTCGCGCAGATCTCTTTCACTCCACCCTACACACACCACAACTGCCCTCCGTCGGTGAGTCTGTGCCTTTAATACACACAACCCTTACCACATGTCAACAAAATCCATCTCCTAACGACCGTGTGCAGGGATAACTGTAGGAGACGAGGGAATTATACATAAAACACGTGATTCAAGCGTAGTTCTCTTTCTCTCCACCCTAAACACACACCACATTGCCTCTCCGTTTGTTACTCGACCTTACACACTCACAGACCTCCCAAAAACACACCATGAACTCTCTCTCAGCACCCAAACAGAGGGGAAACTGTGGGAAAATGAGGGGATTGCAGCTGACACACGTGATTCTGTGTTGCAAACCAGGACAGCGTCGCCATCAGCTGACATTTCCCCTCTGTAAAGGCGAGCTAACCCCTCTCTCCCTCCCAGGCCCCTCACTTTCCCTCACTGCTCTCCAATTCATTTCCCCGCGAATCCACTCATTTCCACCACAGGGGATGTTTTTTACAGTATCTACGCGTGTGGCTGTGTATGGGGGAGGATAAATTTAGTGCCACATCGAAGGAAAAAATGCAGAAATTCACCCACCAACTGGAAACTAGATCTCTCACTCCCACGTCCTCGCTGTGTGAAAAAATAACGCGAAAACAAGTTCCCCCTAGCGAGGCACACCGACCCCCACCACACAGACCTCTTTAATCCCCGCCTCCCTTCCTCCAGACACATACACACAGCGAGGGCGTATCCAGGATTGTAAGGGAGGAGGGGAGGATCCACTCAAGTTAGCATTCTCAGCCCAGAATGTTCGAAGGGTGCAGAGAGAAGAGAGTGAATAAAAAAAATGAAAAGGAGTATCATGATTCTGAGGGTAACCAGTCGAAAAATCTGGTAATACCTGAAGTAAATCAAAGTATATACAGTGATTCCAAGTTTTGTGTCAACTACTTCTTTTTTTAGTTTGTTTTTTGCTCTGAAGTACATGACATATATGGAAAACTTGCCTAATAAAGTTCAATTACACTTATTTACTGTATAAACCTGATCTGCCAGTTTTCCCCAAGTTAAAATACAGTACCTGCTGTATGAAGAATGTCGTGTGATTCTGGAATACATTGTTCAGAAAAAAGAAAGGCGGTGTGTCCACAAAAAAAAGTAATAACACGTCCCTGCACCCTCCCACGTCCCCACACCTCTCCCACCCCTCACGCCACGCCCCACACCCCACATGAGCCCCCCACATCTCCAAATAACCCCACACCCCCGCACTTTCTCCCCCACATACTGCTACACACCCCCACACCGACCCCAACACCGCTCCCACACATCCCCACACACCCCTACATCGCTTCCCTCATACCTTTATACACATCCCCACACCTATACACACTGTAATCCACACCGCCCCACACAATACACCTCCACATACTCCCACCACCCCCACACATGCCTCCCTCTCTCAAACTCTCCTCCCCCCCCCCACATACACCAGATCAAAGGGTTTGCTGCCGTGTGGAGCAGGAAAGGGGCATAAAATCACCCTCGTCATTTTCTGAGCCATCGATCATCCAAAACTCTGCCATTATAATTTTCATCCTATTAACATTTTTCCCAACAAGTTCATTTCAAAAACAACTTAAATCATTGGAGGGCAAGGTGTTATTTCTATTATACTATCCTGACTACTGACAGACCATTTCATTCAGCTGAGACAAATCCCAGCTGCCCTGTACGAGGTTAAAATTAGTCTCAGTTAACCCTTTAGAGCATGGAATTATGCCAGGAGTAAATTTAAACCTGAAGGGTAAAAAGAACCATGTTGCTGTTGTTGTGGGCCAAAGCCCATATGAATCGTGAACCCAGTGGATTACAGGCATAAGTTGCTTTCCTCCTGTAATCCATTATCCTCCTTTCGGGGGAGAGACAAGTAGTTAAGGGACGTTTCTATAACAAGCAGACGTGCTACCCGGTTATATCAGTGCTACCACGTGAAGGCGTGCCTCTCCGACATCAAAAACAACCATACCTGGAGGTGGCAGCAGTAGTAGTAGTAGAGAAACCGCAGACAATCAATCGTCCCATACCTGGAGGTAAACACGCAAAAGTACAAATTGGCTACTAATAAATGAGACTAAATACAATGGAAACTACAAATTTAATACATTCGCAGACTAAATTGTGGCTCTACTTTTTTTATAACTACTGTTGCTTCATAATTTCATATTCTGTGTATAGGCCTAAGTGCAAAACATGTTTTTAGAGCTAGAGTACTGTACAATTCCAGAACAACCTATGATGTTGTCCTACTCCGCCCTTCTGTTTTTTTCAGTGCTTTTATATGGGTTGCAACATCTGCTTCACACACACACACACACACACACACACACACACACACACACACACACACACACACTCTTTATAATTTATAACCTTGACATTTTATGCCACGGCTACGCTTACCTAAGTACTGGCGGTAAATGTTTGCTTAGATTAGCCTCAGGGGGTACGCTATGAAATATATATATATATATATATATATATATATATATATATATATATATATATATATATATATATATATATATATATCATCCGGACCTCCTTTACGACCCTAGGGCAGGATGCGGAGTTGCAATGTCCAGACAGCCCAAATTTGCCCAGTCCAATGGGCCACGCTTCCATTCACTCTTCATTCAAGCCCCCGGAAACCTGGCTCTATCGGATACGCTAAAAAACATTCACCACGTTCTGTAGCTTCACATAAACTTATCCGATATATATATATATATATATATATATATATATATATATATATATATATATATATATATATATATATATATATATATATTGTAGTCTCAGTTACAAATTTCTTTCCAGATTTATTTAGATGATGAATAGATATTTTATTCTATGTATCTAAGTTAAAGTCTTGTCCTCTATACGGTTATAAAGTGCCAGTTCTTTTCCTTTATAAAAGTTGTACAGTATAAGGTAAATTACTTTGGAAAGAGTAAAGCGAAAGTAGGAGTGTAAGAGCGTAGAGTTTCTTGCTGAATATTTTATTCCCTCAACGCACTGACGTATTTTTAACTTTATTCTTGCCTTCTCCTGACGATTTTACTCTGGGAGAGAGGGGCTTTGAGAGCTGGAGGGGTCAGACGTAGACTTTATTAACATCTTCACTACGAGAGTGCAATTCTACAATGCAAAAATATCGTCTGAAAGAAAAAAAAAGTTGGGATTTTTTTTGGTGTGTGTGTGTGTGTGTGTGTGTGTGTGTGTGTGTGTGTGTGTGTGTGTGTGTGTGTGTGTGTGTGTGTGTGGTTTTGGTGAGGGGTCAAAGCTCTTAAAGTATATAGTTCTCCCCAGACTCTCTCTCTCTCTCTCTCTCTCTCTCTCTCTCTCTCTCTCTCTCACTATCTATCTATCTCTATCTCCCTCTCTGTCGCGTTATATATAATTAGATCGGATTATCGGCTGAACCTCATATCACCTGAGAGAGAGAGAGAGAGAGAGAGAGAGAGAGACAGACAGACAGACAGACAAACAGACAGACAGAGAAGTGTGTGTGTGTGTGTGTGTGTGTGTGTGTGTGTGTGTGTGTGTGTGTGTGTGTGTGTGTGTGTGTGTGTGTGTGTGTGTGTGTGTGTGTGTGTGTGTGTACCCTGCCTACCACAAACCCTGCCTTGTGTGTCTGCCGTGGAAGTCTTGGTACTGTTTCATAATACCCCTATCTGTCTGCCTTTCTGTCTCTGTGTCTGCCTCTCTGCCTGCTTATCTTTCTGTCTTTCTGTCTCTCTGCTTGCCTCTGTCTATCTCTCTCTGTCTGCCTCTCTGTCTCTTGTCTGTATGTCCGCCTACCTGCCTGCCTGTCTTTCTGCCTCTCTCTCTGCCTGCCTCTCAGTCTCCTCTGTCTGCCCGCCTCTCTCTCTCTCTCTCTGCCTGCTACTCCCCTCCTGGCAACGTACTTAGTCTTATTGCTACCTTCCGCCCTGCCTAACCCATCTTCCTACTTCCCGCTGCCTCTTCCCACCTGCTAACCTACGTACCTTTTCGCTCCTTGCCTGCCTACCTCACTGCTTCCTCCTGCCTTCATACCTTCCTCTCCACCTGCCTGTCTCTTTTCCTTCCTTCCTTCCTCTCTGCCTACTTCCCTTCCTGCCTGCCTCCCTTTCAGTATTCTCACACCCTACACTCTTCATTCCCTCCCTGCATATCTCCCTGTAAACTACCCTCCCTTCCATCCTCACTGCCTCCCTATCTACCTAACTACCTTCTCCCTCCTCCCTCCTTACCTACCTACCTGCCTACCCACCTACCCTGCCTATCCATTGCCCTGCCTGACCTCCATCCAGCCCTGATCAGCATGTCCCACCACCAAATTACACCTCTACCTAAATCTGTCGTCACTGTCCACTCCACCCATCTGTCATCTCTCTCTCTCTCTCTCTCTCTCTCTCTCTCTCTCTCTCTCTCTCTCTCTCTCTCTCTCTCTCTCTCTCTCTCTCACGTTTTTATATATCTGCTCTTAACGTAATTGCTAGTTTCTCTTTCTGAACGTTTATGGGCAGGGGTTACGAGCTGAAACTGAGAGAGAGAGAGAGAGAGAGAGAGAGAGAGAGAGGGGTTCCATAAAGCAACAATACCAGTGACTTTACGAGGGCAGGTACACCCAGCTACTCCTTCCTACACCTGGCCTACCTGGGGGGGGGGGAGAAGGGGGACACAGGAAAAGGGCAGTTTACATTGATTTACACGGACACAGGGTTAGATGGATACACAGGCTTTTACTGATACACAGGCCAGTAAATAAGCTAATACACAGATTTACACCGATATATATACTGTAGATTTATCGTACTCTGATTAACATGTACGAAATTTACATGCATACAAAGAGTACACACACCTTCCGACCTTCCTCAAGATTCTTTATAACTTCCCCAATTTACAAGTTCATTTTATTTAACGCCAGATCCTAAGAATGAGGGGGGTAAAAACAATATCCAATGACCCTTTATGCATGAGGACTTTTTTCTTGTCTTGTCTTTCTCTTTTTTCTTTTCTTTTTTCTTTCTTTATTTCACAAGTTCAGGGTGGGAGGGAGTTCTTGGGGTGAAGGGGTTAAGCTGAATAATATCGTCTGGTTTCAGTTTTTTCCCCCTTTTCTCCTCTTCCCCTGCTCCTCCTTCATAATTTTTTTCCTATTCCCTTCTCTCCCTTTCTCCCTGTAACTCTTCCTCTTGTCCTCTTTCCCACTGTATCCCTTCCTCTTCCTCTCCTCCTCTTCCACCTCCTCTTTTCTCCCTCATCTCTCTCGATCCCCTCCCTCTTCTTCCTCCTCTGCCTCTACCTCTTCCCTTCCCCTCTTCCTCCTCTCTTCTCCCTCATCGCCCTCTGTCCCCTGCCCCTTCCCCCTCCCCTGCCGTGCTGTCCTCGCCGGCAACACAGCGTCTGCCTGCTAAATCCTGTTGGTGGGTCTTATTGGGCCAGGAGGTAAATTTAGGATCCTACCAGCTGGGCTCCTATGACCCACTGCCCTTACAATCACCGCACGCTCCCTTACAATCACCTCACCCGTAGTCATAGCACCCTTACAATCACCTCCCTGAACCTAACAATCACCCCCTCACCCTTACAATTACCTTCCTCATCTTTACAATCACCCCACCCCTTACAATCACCTTCCTCACCTTTACAATCACGCCAACCCTTACAATCATTCTACCCTTACAATGATACCCACTCTTACAATCCGCCCTCTACTTCGTACAAACCAATTCTCACAATCACCTCCACCCCTAACCCCATTCAAACGCCCCTTATAATCACCCCCTCACCTTTGTAATCACCCCATCC
Source organism: Coenobita brevimanus (assembly GCF_032717465.1). Taxonomy (NCBI): domain Eukaryota; kingdom Metazoa; phylum Arthropoda; class Malacostraca; order Decapoda; family Coenobitidae; genus Coenobita; species Coenobita brevimanus. Next base: position 23,493,220 of record NC_137047.1, on the reverse strand, counting down.
CTAACCCCTAACAAACCTTCCCCTATTGCAATCACCTCCCCCTGCAACCCCCTGATCAATACCAGGCAATTGGGTATTTTTCCCGGTAATTGCTGATTTGGTCTAAGGTCTTCTCTCAGAGGTCTAGTTCATCACGGTGAGAGAGGCTGACAGGTGGATCTATACTCATTTTCGAGTTCAAAGGTAGCTGCTGACACACACACACACACACACACACACACACACACACACACACACACACACAGAGGGAAAGAGAGAGAGAGAGAGAGTCGTTGGCATTACCATGTTCCAACCATTTCGCTAATTTTTATTGCTCTTAATATCTTTCTCGAGCCTGTCTTCCCTTCCTTTACTCTTTCCTCCTCCTCCCTTCTTCATATTTCTCCTCCTCCTCCTCCTCCCCCCTCGTTCACTCCATTGTCTTCCTCGTTCCCTTTCATTTCCATTTCCTTTCTCCCTTCATTTCCTCCTCATTTCCCCCCTTCTCTCTCTCTCTCTCTCTCTCTCTCTCTCTCTCACAGCTAACGAGGGGACTTAAAGACCAAACAGTATAGGTGCGTGTCTGGCAACCTTGTGTTACTGGGGGAGGGGAGGGAAGGGGAGAGGAGGAGGAAGAGGGGAAGAAAGAAGGTAGGATACGAGATGAAAGGAGGAAAGAGTAGAGGAGAAAGAAGTGGATAAGAAAGAATAATGGGATGAGAAAAGAGGAAAAGGGTGGGAAGGAAGGATGGAAGGAGAAGAAGAGGGGAAAGGGGTGGAAACAGAGAAGGAATGGACGTGCAAGGAGGAAAGAAGAGAGAGAGAGAGAGAGAGAGAGAGGGATATGAAGAGAAGAGAAAGAGGGATATGAGGAGAGAAGAGTAAAAAGTGGAAGGGAGCGAGGACGAGAGAGAGCAAAGAGTAAGAATGGACAGCAAAGGAGAGAACAGGAAAAGTGAGGGGAGGAAAGAAAGAAAGGGAAGGAGGAAGAAACAGTGTAGGAAAAGAGAGGAGGGGAAGACAGGAGGAAAGAGGAGAGGAAGTGAAGGAATAAGTGGAAAAGAGAGGAAACTGGAGGAAAGAGAAAAGAACATAAGAAATAAAGAAGGGAAGTGGAGGAAAAATGCGGAAGGGAGAAGAGAGAAATATAACAGGAGAGAGAGAGAGAGAGAGAGAGGTTGACATGCAGGATGAAAGCCAGAAAAAGAAAGAGAAAAAGCAAGACAGCCCCTGTGATCAGTCAAACACTCCGACAGTCGAAGAAATGGAAAGACGCACAGATCAATAGTGAGAGAGAGAGAGAGAGAGAGAGAGAGAGAGAGAGAGAGAGAGAGAGAGAGAGGGTGAGTTTGACATATATCGTCCACAAATCACCACAAACATCGCCTCCGTGAACACCTACCGCTACGAAGGGCCGAGTGTGGGCTTAGAAGACTCTCTCTCTCTCTCTCTCTAATAGGAGGTTCCCTGGTACCTATTTCCTTGGCGATCAAATTTGCATTGCACGTCTACATTAAATTCTCTCTCTCTCTCTCTCTCTCTCTCTCTCTCTCTCTCTCTGTAGTGTGCTTCAGTCATAGGGCAGGGTGTTGTTGTGTAGCAGATTTCTTCCTCGAGGAGGAGGAGGAGGAGGAGGAGGAGGAGGAGGAGGAGGAGGAGGAGGACGACGACGACGACGACGACGACGACGACGACGACGACGACGACGACTAGATACACGCCTATCGAGAACACCGTTAACAGTTATGCTGGAAGGAGTGAGGGAGAGTAGGAGAGGACAGGGGTGACAGTGGGGAGTGGGGTGGCAACAGAGGAGTGGGGGAGTGGGACAAAGAAGGATCTGGGGAGTGGCTGGGCGTGATGGGGGAAAAGAGGGAGGAGTGGGAATAGGAAGGAACAGGGGGGAAAGGATGTGAGTGGGGTATTGAATTTTCCCGAGAGAGAGAGAGAGAGAGAGAGAGAGAGAGAGAGAGAGAGAGGTTAAGGGTGGGAGGAGGGGTGTATTGTTTGTGAATTTCCCTGTGTATCTTGTCAATATGTGGAGGGGGGAGGAATACACACAATCCCCCTCCTCCTTTGCATGCAGTGCCTTTAGAGATTTCGTAACACCTCTTCCTTAGGGATTTATTCTACACCTTGCACCTCCGTACCCTCATTTATGGTACTGAGATAAAGTATGATGATATTAAAACCATAAAAACAGCACAGAGGAGAACGTTCATGTGTAATAACCATAATAAATCGCTAAGGAAGAGGTGTTAAGAAGCCACCTATACAGTCAGAAAATTGTCTTAGAAGATGCTGAGTTAATTCTTTTGCATGAATCGAGTCAGATAAGTGTCCTAGGCCTGTTTTCTCGTCGACTGAGGAAGCTCCGTAACACCTTTTCCCAAGCGATTTATATTGAATATTACACCGTACAATCCTACTGTGTATTCCATAAATCCATCCAATATCGCCATATCCTGCACAGATAATGTGCAAAGGATATTAACTTGCCATATCCAAAAATAAGTCGCTAAGGAAAACGTGTTAGGGAGCCTCCTTACCCGACGGGAATACGGACCTTAGATAGTGCTGCGTTCAATCTTTTGTATGGATCGGGTCAGGAAAGCGTCTGAGAAAGTATTTTGTTTATTTTTCCTTTTTGAAGCCTGAACTAAAGCCACTATACCCTTTCTGCTCTAACTTGGCCTCATACTGTTATCTCTCCATCTTGAATGCCGAGTTGTAAAAACAGATTGACACTAAAATTACATTGTCTTTTTCCTTCAATGACTTACATGAAATAATCTGCAAATGGATGAAAGTCTAGGCCAAGCTGATATAATAGCTCTGACTATCGAGCATTTGAGGAATTGTACCAGAAATGCGCTGAAATGTTCGAAATGGGGTCTTTCATGCAATAACACGGAAAACTGCGATAAAGCGCTTAATCTGGCATCATAATGTCAAATCTGGTGACCCTGTGACCTTCCCCACATCACACATATCCCAGTGCCGTATTAGCCACACTCTTGTCTTCTGAAGAGCTATTGAACGTATTTTATATCCTAAATCGATGTGTTTAGTTCATAACCTCCTCTGAGAAAGCTTTGGAGTATTGGTATATATTTCCTAGCTCAAATGGGGTTGAGGGAATAACACTTCCCCCCCCCCTCCTCCCAACATGGACACGCCCCTGTCCACGACGTAGTACTAAAAGAAGGTGGCCACTCCAGGCATGTACAAAATGGGCCATAAAAAGTAAAGGGTATGACTCCCACGCCTCGACTGTGGACTGGACACAGACAACAGACCAAACGTGAAGACCAACAC
>NC_137047.1:23429923-23484923 GCF_032717465.1 Coenobita brevimanus | reverse complement strand
TGTGTGTGTGTGTGTGTGTGTGTGTGTGTGTGTGTGTGTGAGAGAGAGAGAGAGAGAGAGGTCGTTAGTCACAGTGAATCTCTCTCTCTCTCTCCCCTAAGACTGAGGAAGTAGGTTCTACGATTAACCACAAAGGTCACATCAAATTATCTAACATCTAATATTCTAAGGTCATAGGTCAAGGGGTCAAACCGTGGAGGTCACAGGTCGAAGCGGGGCACGTGCTTACTGTATCTAATTATCCTCTAATTTACTAAGTGATAAAATATGCTAAATTGCGGTTATTGTGGCCTTGTAATCAGCCGTCTCTCATGCAGGTTAATAATGTGGTTTAATGCAGTCATACACTACTGAAAGAAGAGAGAGAGAGAGAGAGAGAGAGAGAGAGAGAGAGAGAGAGAGAGAGAGAGAGAATTAAAAAAAAAAAAACGAAAAGGCTGTCATGTTGGCTAGTGTTTATAAATTCTGTGTGAATATTATAATGTATGAGTATTTTCGATTAGCCTCCATCACTTCCAAAACTACTCTATCATACATTCAACTATATCTATATCTTATCATATGCACACACACACACACACACACACACACACACACACACACACACACACACACACACCACAAAATCGAAGACATAATATGAGCGATATAGACCATTAATTTTACTCTCGTTAACACTGTAGACCTCGTAACTCTTCTTCCTCAGCTATTTATTTGGCTTAGTACACCTTCAAACTGTCCTGTGTGGTATCTATCTTTTTTTTTTCTTTAATATCGGCCTGGTTTAAATGAGCAACATACCTAGAGGATTATTTGGTGCAATAGGATAAATCGGTAAGGAAAGGGTGTTACGGACTGCGGCCCAGTCTCATTTTATTTTCCTGCTAAAACTGTACGCCACACGTTCGCTGCTGGAAGAATACCTAATGTGCGGAATACATCGCTAAGGAATGGGCGTTAAGAAAAAAAAATCAGTGCTAAGAGACAGAGAGAGAGAGAGAGAGAGAGAGAGAGAAATCAGTAAGTATTCGGCTCACTCTCACCACATTTTCCCGCCAAAAATTTCTGGATCCAGACGTTAGCCGCTGCAGACGGAATACTCAATGCTCTCACCTGCCCCGCCTCCCAGAACACACTCATTCACTCAAAGTACCGGGTTTAGGCAACAAAATATTTCACCGATATTAATTCCGGTGTATTTTTATCCGCCAAATGACGTCCATTCATCACGGGCTGGCGTGCGGGCGGTTATTAGGAGACGGGCGGCTTCGTACCCAACCTCACGTGTTTATATATAGACCCGGCGCCACAATATTATCTGATCTAACCTTATCTGTTTTGTTTTTCTTGCCATGAACACTGCGACGCCATACTTTTTACGTCCTAGTACCACAATATTATCGAATCTTATCTTGTTTATCTTTACTGCCATGAACAGAGCTTGGGAATATCCTAAATGATATCGGAAGGCTAAGCAAAGATGGCGCTGGTTTATCAGGAAATCTGGAGAATAGTACCCAGCCTTGCACGGTTAAATATAGACCCAAACACCACGGTCGATTGTCACAACATTACTAACAATACTTTTCCCCTCGCAGCCATTTTTCTTCCCCAGGAACAACTAGAGACAAGGAAAGAATCGTACCTCTCCTTTTCTTGTCCGTCCTACATACGCTAATCTCGGTTCTGACAGCGAATCAATCTTGTGTCTGGCTAAGAAGCGACGACTTGACCTACATATGGAAACACCTCCATTTATATTTCAAAATCTATTTATTGCAACTTTTTCCCGAGTTCTTATACACACAAATATAAAAAATTCTCATACATTATTAACTATTATTGAGGTAGAAACTGCAAACTAATTTAGTGAGTTAATGATGGGTCGTAAAAGCAAATAACCCAGCTGATTATCACATGACTACCAGGGAGCTACACTTTATGTTATATATAGATTCCTGATTTAATGTCGTCGTTAAGGAACTGCTGAAATAATGCATTTTAATTTCGATATAAAGCAGTTCAGAATTTCTTCAATGTACACTGGACAGATATAAACACTACAAAAGTTTGTATTACAGAAACACACTGACTCAGGATTAACACATATATTGGGAAAAGTACGCAAACTTTTGGAATAATTCATCTGACAATAGCAGTGAACGTTATGAAATACTGTAATAGTGAAATTTATAACAGGAGAATATATTAAAGGTTACGAAAATATCCCTTGCATTATTACTATACACGAACGCACCTCCTACGGCATGTGTGTTTATGTCTTTATAATGGTGTGCGAACTGAGAAACATACACCATTAGCGAGTCCGGAATGTGTGTGTGTGTGTGTGTGTGTGTGTGTGTGTGTGTGTGTGTGTGTGTGTGTGTGTGTGTGTGTGTGTGTGTGTGTGTGTGTGTACGTCTGGTCACTCTATTACAATTACAAGGACTCCAGATCAAGTCGGTTCCCTTTATACCAACACTATTGCTCTCCATTTACACAGCAGGTGCTTTGTAACTCTTGGAAATATCTTACTTCATGTCGGATTTACTCTAACAAAAGTGGGACAACTGTTTCATTAGGGATCCACTCTGAAAGATATAAAGGACTATTATGACACGTAGCGATTCACTCTAACAACTGAACAACTCTTTATTTAACTTGGTACGCACACTATAACAATGCCTATAATTGTGATTCACTCTAACAATCGAGGAACTCTTATTTCACTCAGGGGACACTCTGCAAGGACTAAATTACTATCATTTCACGTCGGTTCCCTGTGTAACAAATGGACGCCCCCCGCTTCAATTACAAGGGGTTCTTTGACACTAATGGACAGCGTCTCATTTCACACACACACACACACACACACACACACACACACACACACACACACACACACACACACACACACACACACACACATTACTCCAGCACCAAGGATGGCTCCCAGTTTCACTCAGAAGACACTCTTTGATACTAATTGTATGATGTGAAGATTAATTGAGAAACTTGTAGCTCCCATCAATGAAGGCTCCTCCTCCTTTCCCCTCCTTAAGAAAATCCTAACTAAGTCTCTGTTAGTGTCAAATAATGTTAGGTTAGGATAGCTTACGTCGGGATTAGTTGGGCCAAATTAGGACGGGTCAGGTTGGGTTAATTAAGTTATATTTGGTTAGGCTCGGTCAGATTAAGGTAGGTTGATTAAGTTATATTTGGTTAGGCTCGGTCAGATTAAGGTAGGTTGAGTGACATTAGGTTCCCATTTTTGTCAGGGTGTCTTAAAGGTTTGAATATTTCCGTTTACGTTTATCAAATGCCTGAGTTCATTCAAGGTGGCCATTGGAAATAAGTAAGTCTCTCTATCACAACTCATCACCACTACGTCCCGCCACTCCAAGCTCTTTCCCTCATGTGCTGCGATCTATCCTTCCTGATCGACGTTTTCGGGCCAGTCTTCCCCGTCTTTGTGGCAATCTATTCTTAAATCGTTTTAGCTCACCAGACATCAACACTGACCCACAAACATTCTCAAATTGGCCCCCAAATATAAACATTAACCCCGTAACGAACATTTTTCCCCACACGACCACCGCACTAGGAACTGAAGTCGAAGAAAGACAACATAAACCTTGCAAACATTCTCTAACTGTTCCTATACACCAATATTAACTCCAAAGCATATTTAAATAAAGTTCAAATATTAACAATAATCTCTATAACTTAGATACAACCTTATACGACCACCACAGCAAGAGTCGAAGCCGAGCCTTCCCTTTCCACCAAAATACATCGACATTACTTTTTACTATCAGATTGGTACCAGACACCAGTATTATTTACAATGCGTTTTGAAATTAACCCCAGACATCAAGAACACCTCCCATAGCTACTATATCACGCCACATAACCACCGCACCACGAGCTGATGCCGAAACATTGTTTTCCACCAAGATAAATCAACATCAACCCCACAGACTTTCTCAGATTGGCTCCAGAGACAAGCATCAAGCCCAAAACACATTGAAATTAACCCCGCAGATCAAAAACAAACTCCGCAATGAACAACCTTCCCCGGACGGACATCGCGCCATGACCCGAAGCCGAACCCTCCCTTCCTAACCAAAACACGTCAAGTCGAGTGACGCACAACTTCGGCGAAAGCACGGGATCTCGGCTGTGCGGCATATTTCCCCGGCTTACCCTCTAATACCGCCTCTTTAATCCAGATTTACGCTTCAATTTTCCAGACGGCACTATGCTTTTTTGTTTTTGTGTGAGCTCTGTGTGGCATATTCCGGGGCAGTCCGGTGCAGGGGAGGGGAATGCTAGATAATAAATTTTCAAGACGCTGGGGTAGAAGCCTTCGGAGCACTTCTTCCTTTTCAACTTTCTTTGCTCACGTCGCCTCAGTATTGCTTTGTATGCTACTTATGTCTTTCTGTTATCGACGTGGGTTGAATCAGTACTATATGAAGGTCACAAAGTTGTAAGACATGAGATAAATCGGTAAAGAAGAGCTGCTAAGAAATCTACCAAGAGTAATTAGAGGACACCGGGAGATCTCTTGCCGACGGATTGGTCTTCACCCTTTCAGTTCGATGATGATGATGATGATGTGTGTATGTGTGTGTGTGTGTGTGTGTGTGTGTGTGTGTGTGTGTGTGTGTGTGTGTGTGTGTGTGTGTGTGTGTGTGTGTGTGTGTGTGAATCCTGCTCTTCTGACGACTTAATACACTTTTCGAAATGGAGGGGTTGGACACTACCATTTACTTATCCTACACTACCATCAGTCTCTTCTAAGATGGATATAATTGACTGCAAGAGGGCAGAGAGAAAACCTAGTAAACAGAACAAGATTCGAGGGTATTAGCTTTTTCTCGATGCGTTTTTGTCTGGGTTAGAAATTTTAAGTTTGCGTAATTCACGTCTTTATATTTTGACCTGCGATCCTGTCTCTTCTATTTTCTTCTCCTTAAAAAATAAATAATTGAATAAAAACACCAGGGAAGGGGACGAGGAGTGGTGTTGACAAGAATCAATACTTTTCCCCCTATATTTTTTTTCTTCTCTCTCTCTAACCTGCTACGTACTGAGGAGGCGAGGGAAGACTGACCCTGTGACCTTAAGAAGTAATTTTGTCATCCACATAAGCCAGTTCCGTCCCGCCATTACGCCCGAGTTGTCCCTCTCACGATGCCTGTAACATTTTTAGACTCGTTGCACCTGTACAGTAAAATCGGTGTGAAAAAGTAGAAAAGATGGTTTGAGAGAGAGAGAGAGAGAGAGAGAGAGAGAGGAATCCTTGACGTTATAGAATTGTTGTGTAATTATTAAGATTCTTTAACTTTCCCGCGCACCAACACTACCGGTGCTTAAAAAATTGCAAGCTGGTAAAAAAAAGAAAAAAGAAAAAAGAAAAAAGAAAATGGTAGGGGAAAAAAAAAAAAAGATAATTCCATATGTTCCAGAATTCTTGTATATTTTTCAGGCACATGACAGTCTGAAATTTTATCACTGCTTAAAACACACACACACACACACACACACACACATGCAAAAGAATCGAATTTTGCCACGGAGTCGCAATTTGGCGGGAATGGACCATGTTTTGGTTAGTTTTGGAGATGTCGTTTGACCTTTCCTCGGCGATTTATTTTTGGTTTCACAATTTATATATCGTCTTAAATGTAACTGATGTAAATTACGTCTATACTGAAGAGATAAAAATGACATGCGGGAAAATATGAAGCTGTAATATGCAAAATAAATAATAAATAACGAAAAACCACGAAGTCTCCTAGGCGTGCACGATTAGGCTCAATGGCTTCACGTAAACAGACTCTCTCTCTCTCTCTCTCTCTCTCTCTCTCTGTTATGCTTTATGCCTGAAGTAATGATAATGCTAAAGAATAAGCTAATTAAAGCAAAGCAGATTATGGTGCCTTGGTTTTAAGTTGCTATTGTTGATATGCAGCTTAGATGTTGCATAAATGTTGCAGCGATCTCCAATTATCATAATATTATAGGGATTATACAACACTTGTACCGCAGGCAAGGGAGGGGAAAGGGGAGACGATGGAAAAGGGAAAGGAAGAAAATAAAAAGGAAAGGAAAGGAAGGGAAGGGAAGGGGAGGAATGGGAAAGGAAGGGAAGAGAAGGAAGGGAAAGGAAAGGAAAGGGAAGGAGAGGAATGGGAAAGGAAGAGAAGAGAAGATTGGGAAAGGAAAGGAAAGGGAAGGGAAGGGAATAGAAAAGAAGTTATTCATCAATTCTCTCCTCCTTCCCTCGCATTTACTCATGCATACACCCTTTCAACATCCTATCCATTCTTCCCCATACACCCTTTTCAAAACCCTATCCATTCTCCCCTATACACCCTTTTCAATATCTTATTCACATTTATTCTCACCTACTACTACTACTACAACTACTACTACTACTATCTCTCTCTCTCTCTACATACATTCTCTCTATGTAACCTTACCCTTAAATCACACCCTCCTTTACCCTTTGATCAATAAGGTCTCATTCCTCAGCACCTTTCAGGAATCCTCATATTTTCTTTCGTCTCCAGCCATACCCCACGTGCATTCCTTAACCCACAGAGGATCTGAGAAATTTACTAATACGAATAAGAAAAAGCAGTTAGGTACAAAAATAAACATACAAAATCGGAGTGGCAAGGAGAGAACAGAAATCAAATGAGAGAAAATGGAAGAGGAGTAACTAAAGAAAAATGAGTAGGAAAGTTAACCCATTGCTCTCCTTGGGATTGTACTTGAAAGGGGGTGTTTGAGAGAGAGAGAGAGAGAGAATAATGATATCGTTCTTAACACACGCAAACCATGCACAAGAAATTCTTACGCTTGAATATGCACATGCAACCTTTCATTTCTACACACACACACACACACACACACACACACACACACACACAGGTCAAAAGGTCACGTCACGCTCACGTACACAAACACACGCACACACGGATTCACACATAAAGCCCTACAAACACGCACGTATATCGACCCATACACATTCAGAGTACACACACACACACACACAGAAAGAGAGAGAGAGAGAATATCTAGGTCAAGCTAACTTCCTTCCTGTAGCTATTTATAGAACACAGTGCACTTAATACAACACCTACTCTCAATTATTTTCTTTATTCTCACACATTTGCTCTAATTTTCAGTTGTTTCTCACTTGGTCCCTCGTTTCATCACGCAATTATTATTTGTCTCGCTTTAATTTTCTCACTTTTACTCAAATTATCACCCATTACTCGTTCTATCGCTTTCTTTTATTCGCGTATTTTCCTGCTGTTTTTTTTCCCCTCCGTTTCTAATTGATTCGCTCTCTGTATAACGCTGTCTTTCATCTGATTCTCTCTCATATTCTCTATTATCTCACTTTTAGATCCAGAATTCAACAGTTCTCATTCCTTTGTTCACAAATATTACGGAGTGCAGTAGCCACTCCGTAAGTAGGAATGGCGCAGGTTCAAACTGGCGTCCCGTACTATAGGGTCTAGGAGCAATCGCGCGAAAACGGTGACAAAGCCCAGTTTTTTGCTTATGAACTAAAAGACCTTCGCTATTCAAGTGAAAAACTACATACAAAGTCTTGCTAACCTTCGTAGGAATCGTAAAATCGAACGGGAAGAATATAAATTTTGTTCTCTCTCCCTTTCTTCTTCAGCAATCATAACTCTAAAACAAAAAGGCGCAGGCGAGCGTACTATACACCAAAACGCTTCTTGTCAAGAGTAGATGTTTCTCTCATGTTTAGAAAAGCATTCAGGCTATGGTTCGCGAGTTACGGGTTCGGCATGAAAACCGCATCGCGGTCACCCGTAAATACGCCATTTTGGGCAATATTGGTTAGATACAGCTCGCCTACAGTTAAAGAACGTACCAAAACACTTCTTTTCACGGGAAGGTACCCTTGTTTTAGTCTTTCAGTATGCTATGTATGTAACAATCCATTGCTGCTATTTGCATAATTATACATCCAAAAAAAGATCATAGAAAACAAAAATTTTCTTCTAAAATGATTAAGAGGTAGGAATGGCAAAAATGCACAGATAAGAGATGAAAAATGCACAGGAAGAAGAGAGCATTCAGGATGGGAGGAGATTTGGAGACCTATACCCATAACTACATTCCACCAGCTACAAGTTCGTGGCTTAAGTGTGGAATGTAGTCATGGGTATAGGTCTTCAAATCTCCCATCCTGAATGCTCTCTTGTTTCTGTGTCTTTTTCACATCTTTTCTGTGCAAATTTGCCATTCCTACTTCTTAACAATCATTTTAGAAGAGCAATTTTTCTAGTTATCAGCTTCTGTTTTGAATGCTCTAAATCCAAAAGTTCACGGACGGATTTGCCAGCTTTCGTTTGGTTCAGCCTAAAAGAAATGGAATCCAAGGCTGAAAAGACTGCACAACTTATTCCTTCCTGAGAGAGAGAGAGAGAGAGAGAGAGAGAGAGAGAGAGAGAGAGAGAGAGACAGACAGACAGACAGACAGACAGAGACAGACAGACAGACACAGAGAGACAAAGAATGAGAATATATGAAAGATAATGATACCGTTCTTACAAACACAGTCACACACACGCATCCATACGTATGGCTTTCTTACGCGCGCGCACACACACTGTTATGGGGTGTATATTACGGTGCACTCTTAACCCTTAATTATGCACCAAAAGGGATAAGATAAAGTTTGCAAGAAAACTAACTTAACTTTACTGTACACTATAACATGCACAACCAAAGAAGAAACCAGGGTTTGTTTTACAAACGGGAGGATTCATATAGGCCTCAGAATACAGATATAAAACAAGTTATTTCTTACCTAACCAGAATACACTCAGTGGAAGCTAAGTACTCACAAAGCTCGAGGAAACGCGGAGACTTCGAAGGTTAAATCCAGATATAAATCACACACACTAGTGTAAATGGAGGAGTGAACCAAAAATGGGAAATGGTACACAAACAGTGTGTTTTGTAATCCAAGTCACGTATTGAGTAGTGTTGGGGAAAAGTGCAACACAATCTGACAAAAGTGTAACGTGACAGTAAATGGGACAAAATGTGTACAAATGACATAATGTGTACATGGATGTGTGTACAAAATGAGACAAAAATGTGTACATGGATGTGTGTACAAAATGAGACAAAAATGTGTACAGGGATGTGTGTACAAAATGAGACAAAAATGTGTACAGGGATGTGTGTACAAAATGAGACAAAAATGTGTACAGGGATGTGTGTACAAAAAGAGACAAAATGTGTCTCTTCACATTTTCCTGGAGCTTATAAAGGAGACTTACTCGCCTTTCTCAGCTAATTAACCACTAGGCTGTCTTAAAAATAATCTCTGTCCATACAGAAACAATAGAGGCACCTGCTACCAATGAGGGCCTCATACACTCCACACAGAACCAATTGCGTGCCATCAAGAACGTGACGAAAGCGCCGTTTAGGCTTCTAATTGGCAAACATCCCTACTTTGCTCCTCCCACATTATGTCACACCCACAGTTCAAGGCTAAGAGGAACTTTTCTGGTAATTTGTGACAAAAACATCTGGAGTGTTATCAGTTGAGAAGGCAAAAGTTGACCGCTAAGTAAACAGACGTGGGGACTAGGGTTACCCTTACAGCCCGCAAAACTTATAAGAGAAAAGATTTATGTTCTTAACAGCTCGCTTCTCTCTCCTGTCATTATCATCTTATCTTCTTATTTCACCCATTCACTACTGGGGTAACTAAGCCCGTGACAACACACACACACACACACACACACACACACACACACACACACACACACACACACACACACACACACACACACACACACAGGACACACACGCGCAGGTCAGAGGTACGTTCACATGCATACATTCACACGTACACATTCACAAACATATAAAGCTCCCCAGACACGCACACACATCGACCCATAAACATCAGGGAAGAACCCACAGAGAGAGAGAGAGAGAGAGAGAGAGAGAGACAGTTAATATGGTCAATCTGAATTCCTTCCTGTACCGTTTTTACAAACCATATATGACACTCATTACAACTGTCATTCGCTTTAATGTTCTTTATTTGCTCACTTTTGCTCTAATTTCCAGTCATTTTCTCAATCTTTTCCTGTTTTATTATCACTCGCATTTTCTCCAAATTTTCTGGTTATGCTGGAAAAAATTTTTTAAAAAAAGTATACGGTCAGTCTTCGCCAGGTTTCGCTTCGTCTATACTCCGTTCCCCTTAACTTGGCGAAAAACTGCCATCTCTCCACTTTGATTGCTGTGCTGTAACTTTAACGCTAGAAATATGGTGCTAGTCACGAAGAAGTGCTATGTAATGGATGCAGAGCCGTAATTTTGTCTATTCTACCAATGTGCTTCAGAAAATTGGGTGCAAAATGACCAAAATCTCCGCCAAGTTAAAGTGAGTGAACTATAGAAAATTATCTATAAAATAAATAAATAAATAATAATAATAAACAAAAGACAACCCATCATTTTAAGATACTTCGACTTTTTTTTTTTTTTTTTTACTGGAGCTCAAAGGCAGAAGGAAAGGAAAATACACACACACACACACACACACACACACACACATATATATATACATACACACACACACACACACATACATACACACACACAGAAAACCTGCTTCTCAGAAAACCCGTAAATGAAGGACTGAGAAAATTGGTCCAGTTCTGTTTTCCCACTTAGTGTTGAGAGAGAGAGAGAGAGAGAGAGAGAGAGATTGATGGTGTTAATACAGGACAGCGGGGTGTCTAATTTAATCCGTATTGCAAGAGAGAGAGACAGGAAGATTTATAATTGTGAAACACTCTGCACAGATTAAAGTGATTCCTGTTAGTTATCATCATCATCACCATCAACATCATCATCATCGTCATCATCATCGTCATCAACATCATCATCATCGTCACTATCATCACTGTCATTATCATCATCAACCAAATCATCATACTTTTTATTATTACCATCATCAACATTTCATACTGATCATCATTATCACTATCATCATCATCGTCATCATCATCATCACAACCATATTTCCCCACAAGAAATGTCATATATATTTCAAAGTTTGGTGGTAGGTGGTGGCGATCATCATCCACTCACTTGATGTAGTGCTGCCTACTTCTTCCTTAGCCTTTATCATTCTTTTTCTGTGCCTGCCCTCCTCTCTTCCTATTTCTCCCATCTTTCCTGTCACTTCTTATTGCTTTTCTTTCCTTTACAGGTGGCTTTACATTGAATAACAAGCCAAATGGTTTCCTGTAAGCCAAGAAACCATTTACAACGCTGGGTGGTAACCATATAACCAAACCAAACGTGCTCCCTACGTGTCAACAAGTGGGTTGGTGGAGGGTTAGTGCCCCTCCCCGTAAAACAAATAACTCAAGGTCAAATGGCCACCCCTTAAGGGATTATGGCGTCTAGCAATAGATAGATAGATTTCAGAGTTACCAATCATGAACCACTTCCCTTCGATGTCATTTTATATACTTTTTCTTCTTCCTTCCATGAAGACATCTTACTTCTCAAAGCCAAAATTTTCCAACTGGAGGGGTTCTATACAGCCCTCCTTAACCCCTCCAAGAAGCTGTCATTGAGGAAAACCGTCTGGAGGTTAAAAAAAAAAAAAAAAAAAAAAAAATGGAAGGAAGAGAATGAAAAAACTCGTCATCGTAGTGAAAATGTTGATATTTACTTGTGAGAAAAATCATAATGAAGCAATATCGTTGTCTAACAGTA
This sequence comes from Coenobita brevimanus, assembly GCF_032717465.1. Taxonomy (NCBI): domain Eukaryota; kingdom Metazoa; phylum Arthropoda; class Malacostraca; order Decapoda; family Coenobitidae; genus Coenobita; species Coenobita brevimanus. The sequence continues at coordinate 23,473,106 of NC_137047.1, read as the reverse complement.
GTAGCTGTGGTAGTAGTAGTAGTAGTAGTAGTTATAGTTGTAGTAGTAGTAGTTGTAGTAGTAGTAGTAGTAGTAGTAATAATAATAATAATAATAATAATAATAATAATAACAATAATAATAATTTTTTCTTTGCAGGGTGTGGAGAGGCGGGTGGCCACTGGCGGTTGCCATGGTGATGTGATGATCTGAACACACCCACAGTTCACACACACACACACACGCACACACACACAGTCACACACACACACACACACACACACACACACACACACACACACACACACACACACACACGGTCACACTCACGCACACGCACACACACAGTCACAATTACACAGTGGTCACATTTACGCACACCCACCCACACATCACTTGGTCGCCCCATCCCGCACACTAAACCCGTGAGTTACGACTTGCCAGAGGACCACCGGGACGCATGCAACCCCAGGCAGCGAGGGGGGACCAAGGCAACCCACGACTAACGATACTTACTGAAGAGACGCCAATGAATCAAGTCCTGGGTGCAAAATCCTAAGAGTAGAAACTGAAAGATGCCCATGAACTAAATCGAAATAGCAGCTCTCGGCAATCTGAAACCCTCGAGATACCCACAAATTAAAACCCAAGAGTAGAAAACTAGAAGAATCTTACTGATTTAAACCCACTAGTGTAATCCTACGAAAGAAAACCAAAAGAAGAAACCCATGAGTCAAAACCCACGATTACAATGCTACAAGTCTAGTCGGCCTTTTAGCGTTTAAAAACGAGTATTAATTCTTCGTCACTGGAATCATTTCGAATTAATCCAGGCGCAATGCTTGTGAAAAATTCAAGAGCAGTGCCATCGAGTGCCCTGCTTGGCCCTCCACCTCGCTATTTACTCACCCTGTCACGCTTACACAGATGGAGTGCCAGGGAGAGTGAAGAGAGAGAGAATGGGGTCCACTGAGGCAGCCATCTTCATCAACTTGAAGATAAAAAAGGATCTGCGACAACTCCCTAACAGTTGAAAAACATGGACCCACAAATCACTTCATTAACAGCTGAAAGAAGGGAGATTCATATATATAAATCCCTCTTAATTTCTGGAAGATAAAGGGAGACCTCAAATAGCTCCATGTTATCAGTTGACAGACAAAGGGGACTACTTAAAAATACTTCTTATCAACTGGAAAACAAAGGGGCACCTGAAATGACTCCCTTTATCAAGTGAAAGGCAAAAGGACAATTTACAAATCCTTCTCATTCACTGGAAAACAAAGGAAGGACCTCAACTGTCTCCCTTTTATTGGCTGAAAGAAGAGGAGGACACTTAAAGACAAAAATGGCGACCACATATGAATCCGTATTATAAGTTGGAAGCAAAAAGTACCAATAATGACACCCTATCAGCTGAAAAAGGTGGGAGATCTTTTATGAAGCCCTCCCATCAGCTCCTACAAGAAAAATGGGACTGTGATGACTCCCTATTGCCAGTTGGAAAAAGAGAGGGCCACTTATGAATCCGTCTTATCCGCCGAGAGACAAAGGCTGTCCATGATGAGGGTGGCCATACCAGGACGGGCCATGAAACTACAACAAAAACAAACACAACAACAACAACAAACACAACAACTACAACAATCACAAACACAAACACAACACAAACATTCGATCTCCCGGGGCAGGATCCACTTTAATAATAAAGAGATCCGGGCAGGTGCTGACTATCTAGAGACGGGTGGGAAGGAAGAGGCGATGGGAGAGGAAGAAGGGAGGGGAGAGAGGCTAGGTGGTAAGGGAGAGAGGGGAGAGGAGCTAGGAGGGGAAGAAGGGAGGGGAGAGAGGCTAGGGAAAATGGGAAGCTGGGGAGAAGAGAGGGGAAATGTGAAAAGCTTAGCAGGAAATGAGGGGAAGATTGAGGGGATGGTGGAGTTAGGAGAGGAAGGAAGGGAGGCAGAGAGGCTGGGAGAGGAAAGAGGAATGAGGGACAAACCAGGAGGAGATGGAGATAAGACGGAAAATCTAGGAGGGAAGACGAGAAAGACTGAGAGGCTGGAAGGGGAGAGAGAAGAGGTAGAAGACATGGTTAAAGGTGAGGGAGACATCGTAGAGAAAGGGGGAGGTAAGAAGGAGGAGGTAGAAGGGGAGGGAGAGAAGAATGAAAAGTCCGAAGAAGAAGGAGGAGGAAAGGTGAAGTTAAGAGAAGAAGAAGGGAAACTGGAGAAAATGGGTGGAGAGAAGGAGAAAATGCGGTTACGAGGAGAGTTAGGGAAGGTAGGATGGGAGGGAGGAAAGAGAGGGAAGTTTGGAGTGGAGGGAGAGAAGATGGAGAGGCTTCGAGGGGGAGGGGGGAAGCTGGAGAAGTTAGGAGATATGGGCATGATGGGTGGAGATAAATGGAAAATCGAGATGATCAGAGGGATAGAAGAGATTACAGAGGGGTCAGGAGGGGTGAAGGAGAAGACTGAGAGGTTAGGAAAGGAGACAGAGACGATCGAGAAGTTCGGAATGGAGAGAGAGATGTTAGGAGAGCAGGGAGGGAAGCTGGAAAGTTTAGGAGATATGGGTACACGCTATCACACTCCAAACTTCAGCCTCGCCCACATCAAACTCAACCACTCCAACAACAACAACAACCGTAGCAATTTCATCGAGGTCACCACCCACAACAACCAACCCTACTTCAACGCTCCCCATCATCACCATCATCCCATCAAAACGCAGCCCACCAGCCTCACCGCCATCAACACCCTCAACCACCTGCACCTCACCAACACTCACAACACCTACGCCACCACCCACATCCACCCTATCTTCACCCATACCAGTCACAAGATCCACAGCACCGGGGACATGAACAGATATTCATCCGCCTGTTATCGTCGTTCCACCAAAAGCCCCTCTCCATCTGCCAAAAGAAGCCAAAGTCACTCCACCAAAAGAAGTCCCTCTCACTCCGCTAAAAACTCCTATGAGAACCCGTCTCACTCCGCCAAAAGTCCCTCTCACTCTGCCAAAGGTTCACCCAAAAGTTCCTCACATTCCCCAAGAAGTCCGTCTCATTCTGCCAAAAGCAATGCCAAAAGCCCCTCTCCCTCGGCAAAGAGCCCTTCTCACTCCGCCAAAAGCCCCTCGCACTCGGCCAAAAGCCTCTCCCACCTCGCGGGTCACTCCAGTAGCAGTCACGGGGAGTGGAGAAGGACGGCACGGCTCTACAAGAAGGAGCTCAAGGCAAAGGGCAACATTCGGCCATCAACTGCAGTGCGGCGCCATGTGAAGAAGATCTCAGAGGAGTTTTCACTGACGCAGACCAAGTACGAGAAGGCGGCAGGGTCAGCAGCTGGGAAGGACAGAGCCGGTGCACAGTCAGCACCCACCGTGTCCACTTCTTCAATTGTCCTTAACCACAAGGTGCCACCTTCCAAGGCTGCCAGGAGTGTCTTCAGCAAGATTACCTGTGCTAAGTGTGACCCGGGAGGAGGGCGAACCTCGAGGAAGGGTCTGATGACTCCCCTTGTGACGTACTCTGCACCAGAAGATGCCCAGGCACCAAACACCCCAAGGACCCCGTCAGCCAAGGCTCCCGGGGGAAAAAACAAGCCAGGCCCCATAATGCCGCCACGGGACTCGACCACCTCGCCACAGAAGAGGGCCTCAGCTTCTCTCAGCCCCCCAGGTTCCTCACCTAGACCCCGCCACCGCCACCCCAACGGAAGAGGTGGAGGGGAGAGCCTGGCACCCCCCACCAGCCCCAGCCTCCACAGGTCCCCCGGGAGGAAGTCCGTGTCATCGCTAGCCGGGATCTCGCCGCGGTCCAAGCAGATGACCTTCGAGCAGATCAGGAAGGTCAAGATGTTCACTGAGAAGGCCATCTTGGTGGGTACTGGGCAGGGTATTAGAAGGAAGTATCAGAATAAGTGATTTTTTTTTTTGAGCCAACATCTCCATTATGCTTTTGATTACGTGTAAAATGCCTCCAGAAAGTATCCGTGCGTTTTATATCTCCACATTTTTCAAAGCGTGAATGAAATATCGAAAATATTCTCCAGCAGCTTCCTTTTATGTGTTGCCAGTGTCTGCTATTTTTGTTATACTCCATAAAGATGGAACTTTAGAATTATGAAGTTCACTGTACATGCTGTACATGAAGAAGTATTTAACAAAACGAAAACAGTATACAAACGCTTACAGCAGTGGTCATAGTTAATCCATCTATCACCTCGATAAAGATACATTCTGGAGGCACTGGAATTTCGCACCAGGTCTTTCATACTCGTACACATTATCTAACTCCTATACCATACTCTTAAGCTTCCAGTCTTCACCTGCAGTACTCCCCTTCCTCCATCCATCAACATTTGTCAACAATGCGTATTCATTACCACTCCCCTATCAAGTGTCCTGGCTTTCACCCACCTCATTTTCATTATTCTAAGAATAAAATATAAAACTGTACAGATTCTAAAAGTCTCCTGCAGCAGCTGAGGATACTTTCAGACGGCCATCCAATACTGTACTTTACTACAAGTCCACCATGCTTTTCCACCACCCACTTCCTCTCACGCCCTTGTAATGACCACCACTGCAACATGTCCTAATCACACCATCAACCTGTGCCATAATTAACCTCCCCTGAAGCACCCCCTCTCCTCGTGCCTCACCCGTCATATATGTGGCGTGTGCATACCCCATTTCATCATGCAGCCACACATCCTTACTAGCGCCCTTGCATGAGCTAATTAGCCTTCAGTGCTGTAGCAGGCTTTGAAGATATTTTCCACCCTACCACAATCATCAACTCGCCCTTCCGTCTCTTCCTTTCTTCATCTTCACCTGTCACAGTTTAGCGATATAGTCTATGCTTCTCTCATTTTGCGTATAATTTCGTATACACCTTAAACGACACAAATAAATATCGGACGAAATTATGCTTGATTTGACAGAAAGGATCTTTGTTAGAGGTGTCACGATTCAATTTTCGAGTAAATAGTGTACTGCTGTGCATGGGCACCTTTCTATATTTTATTTTCTCTTATTGTATTTCGATGGTTTAAAAGACGAGGGAGCAGAAAGGTAGATCATTCAAAGCTCGTAGTCTGGCGGTAGTTCTACTTTTTCTATTTTCTTTTATTCTGTTTTCAGGTTTTGCTGATTCCATGAATTTTATAATGTGGGGATGATGATGATGATTTTTGTTTAATAAAGACGATGATCATTAAACACAAAACTAATTCTTTGTTTTTTCCTTATTATTTTCACCAGGAGGGTCGCGTGTTCTCCATCTTCGGTTACTTCCCCGCCATCAAGGACGCCCTAAGGAGGAGGGGGTGGGTGGAGAAGATGCAACACTCCGCCCCCTACGTCAACCCCCACCCCAACAACTGTGTCTGCCCTCATGTTGGATACCAGGCCATCTTTGCACCCCCTCCAACCGCCACCACAACCGTCGCTAATACCACAACCACCACCACTTCTTCTAATACCACAGCTTCTAACACCACAACTGTTTCTAATACCACAACCGTTTCTAATTCCACAACTACGACCAATACCACAACGACCACATCTTCCACTGGTTCTACACTTGTCCTTAATACCACTGCTACCACCACTACCAGTACATCTTCGTCTGCTTACACCACAACCACCACAGCCACACCTTCCACCACTACCACCCCCACTACCACAACAACAACCACGACCACAACCACGACTACCCCTACCACCACGACTACGACTTGTTACACTATATCATCTACGGACACAACTTCAGCTACTACTACTATCACTACTACCACTAAAATTACAACCAAATCTACCACCACGAACGTTTTAACCGCTGATGCCAAAGATAAGGTTGTGCACGAAGAAAGTCACAGAGAAATAAGAAAGGAGAATGTGGAAGGAAGTGAAGGCAGTGGAAAGGACGATCTCGGAAATAACAAAACCTCACCCTCTTCTTCCGGCACACACACGCCTCTAAACTCAACCCCATCTTCCTCCACGCCTCCCTCATCGTCGATATCATCACCTACATCCTCATCCAAAGCGTCATCTTCATCTCTATCATCATCATCATCATCATCAGGGTCCGTGGAGGAAGATGAGACCAAACCCCTCACTGCCAATGTCCGTTCTTCCAGTATCATTAACCTAGCCCGTACATCGTCAGGCGTGGCCACGGTCCCTCCCACACCAAGTGATTCTGATAGTACCAATGACTGTAGTCAAACGCAGGTCAAGTCTTCCAGTGACGAGGAAAATGAGGAAAAAGATTCTGGCACTCGTGAAGCCCTGCCACACACGCGAGAGAATATAAACACTGCCATACTCGCTCCCTCGGAGATAAGAAAGGGACTTGCGCAAACCATAACAGAAAAGAATGCTTGTATATTTAAGTACTCCGTCAAACGCATCCCAAGGAGACGAAGCGTGGTGAAACAAACAGAAAAAGACGATCAGGTTGAAGAGGAATGCGTACCAGACGAACATGTGAAAGAAAACGAGGAAGAAGGTGATAATGAAGGGGACACCCAAACATTATCGCCTGATGACAAAGACGTGCCCCGTGAGCCGAGTCCGGAACCGTACAACCCCTACGTGGACTTCCAACTGAGCGACATGGACCTCCCCCTCGTGGCCAGGCTACTGAGGAACGTGGAACCCAACTTCCTGTGGACGTGGACCCGTGACTCCATCTCCTTCAAACACCTTAGCAGAGAGCAGGTGGTCAACCGCTTCCCCAATACGCCCTTCACCACCAAGGTAAGACGCTTTCATGCTTGTTGCCGAACATTATCCTTTAAGGCTTATACTAAGCTCTCGAAACTATGCCATCGTAATTACGTAATCCCAAAATTAGATCAGCCAAACTGTTTATTGCAGGACCCTTGGGTGCTCTCAGCCTAAAAAGGAATATAAAGGGTCTAAGACGACCCTTATGAGACCATTTTATGAACTTCATATTCATAAAGAATCTTACGGTATTTATTCAAAAATTAACCCATGAACTTTTGTCATACGACTCAAATCCCTGAGACATATGGCCTAGTATCCAGTGAAACACGGAAAATTGCTGGAGCTGACCTGGGGACTCCAGCCTTTCTGGTTTCAAACAAGTTGACAAAACATGACTATAATACTTAAACCACCTATTATGTCGTTTTGTAACTAAATTACCAGCGAGCAGTTGAAACGAGACACATTGGCTTATGCAAACAAGAATGTATTGACTCTTACCTCTGTTTGTGGTCCATTACATGCTACGGGTGCGCTGAAGGTTGGTCCAGAACCCCTCCATTTACTGTTGAGATCCCGGTAGCATCCAGTATGGCCTCCACGGGGTCTTCCTGTCTTCAAGATGGCCAAAGTACTCTCTCTCTCTCTCTCTCCTTTTTTTTTTTTTTTTTTTTTTTTTAACTATTAACCTCCATGAGTCCTTGCAGATGTCAGTGAGTCCAACCCCTGTTAATGAAAAGAAAATGAATGATAGAATGCACCTATTTTCCCTCCCAGTAATGGCTGGTCATTTCTGAGAAGTTACATAAGGTTCTGAAGTCTGAAAACGCTGCGTTTAATTCAAATTCGCTTCCATGATTAAACAGATAAGGGAAACACCCAGATTTATTGTTATAATTCCGAGAGTATGTACACGAATGGCCTAGAATAAAGAGAACACATGACAAGAACAGAACACATCAAATATACTAAAATAAAGACATAACAGAGGACAAACAGACCTAACAGAGGACATTTTTAACGGTGGCCGTTATTTTGTGGCGGCAACATAAAAACATCTGACCTTGGCCTTTACGCTCGCCCGAACATTTTTCCCAGCCTTTTGAAAAATTTAATCACACTGGCCAAAAGCTAACAAAGAACGAAATGGTGTGCAGTTTTTATTCTATTTTGGCTTGCAAATTTATTTCCTTCAAAACCGGAAGCGCAGTTTTATTCAGCTCAGAGGAGCATCCTAGTTGTCAAGTGGATGAAGAAGGCGGTATTTAACCTTCCAGTTTATAAAGTGCTAAATGAAATAGGGTGGTGGAGGCAAAGACGTCTTCGTGCTGAAGGGGTACTCGTACTGACCTAAAACAAACCATGAATAAATATATAACACCGTTTAATTTTGGCTTGCTTTATTTTGGCGTGTAATGTATCTCTGTTAAACATCTCTGCACTGGATAATTATTCCCGAAAATAAAAAAAGGGAAGCCACCATTTCATATTATAATTACTGCTGCGCCCGCGTCAGATAAACACCGCCAGGGGGGGGAGGGTGTGAGCGGTGGTGCCACGTCTACTGCTTCATCCAGACGGCTGTGGGAGAGGATAAATGGCACCAAACGGACATGCGGACGGACAACCTTGCACTCACACGCACGCACACGCACCGTAAGCCAAACATCCGGGCTTTGGCGAGGGGCTAGGGGTGAGGGGGAAGCGGGGAAGTTTGCTTTTAAAACTGACATTATCAAATTGGCACACCCCTCCAGCGGGTCATCTCTTCTTTGTTTACACTCAAGGGGGAGATTTCGTAGCACTTCTTCCTTGGCTATTAATTCTGGCTACTACACTTTTATGTCTTCTTACATGTTAATGACTCAAACTTTGGCGACTTTAAAAAATGTATAAACAACGTACAAGGGAATACTACAGTGCACTAATGAAAATAAGCAGCTAGGGAAGAAATGCTACGAATTCTGTGCTGGCGGGAATAGGGCCTCGTAAAAGCTTTTGTTTCTCGAAGCGGACGTTGAATGTTTTACAGATACCTTACTCGCAGAAGTTTGTGTTTGTTGCTGTTTGTTTGCCTTTCATTTAATTCTTTGAATACAATGACGTCTTTTTAAAATCATTTCTGGCTGATGGACTTTTTTTTTTTTTTTTACGAGCCCTTCCCCTAGAAGTATGGGTCTGTTGAAGGCTGTATCACACCCCTCCAGTCAAAAAAAAAAAAAAAAAAAAAAATCGTCTGGAGACAGCGAGAATCAGATGCAATGATGTACTGTAGTGCAGGAGTTATTTATTTATTGTCCGAGCATCCTGTTACATTTAATATATCAATTTTTACTTATATTTGCTGTTTCTGTTGCTGAGGTCTTTCGCTGCTTCCACGCTGTCACATCCTCGTCCTCTCTCCTTGAGGATAATTGCTCTCTCTCTCTCTCTCTCTCTCTCTCTCTCTCTCTCTCTCTCTCTCTCTCTCTCAGTCCTTAAGCCTCAATTTCATGTCTTGGTAAGAAAAACTGATTACCTGACGTGCACGGATTTTATAATTTAGCAGGTGCGACGTATCCCTCCCTCTCTCTCTCTCTCTCCCCCAAATCCCTTCATCGCTATGCCCAAACTCGGGTATTTTAACACTAAAAATGATATTATTGGGGGGAAAAATCAATTACAGCCACCAGTTACTTGCATTAACTTTTTTCGCATTTAGATAAAAAAACAAAAACAATCCCAAGTAAAAAAAAAAAATATTAATAACAACTTGGTTTTTATGGACAGGTACGCGTTTTGTTCAAGTATAAGGCCAGAACAAATAAATGAAATGAAGAACGGACAATATTGTATATTAGGACAAAAAACAGACCAAGGAGAAAATAGAACTGAATAAAAAAAATGAATGAGACTAATTAAACGAACGAAATAAAAGCTAAGAAATAAATAATAACAAAAGTACAAACCCGTAAGATACCTAAAAAAGGGAAAACTAACAACAAAAAGATGAAGCCACGAAAACAGAAAAAATATGAATAAAATTTTGTTTGCAGTAAAATAAACAATAATGGCATCATATTAAAGAAGTTGACGTCTTTGTATCACGAAAAGTGCCAAAAATATGAGAAAAAAGACTAACGATAATGTGTGTGTGTAAATCTACAGTAGTGTCACACGCAGATGCATCACACGCACACATACACTCGTACCCACATGCGTTGGTTCTCTCTCTCTCTCTCTCTCTCTGCGTTCCATGACAGTTTACGTTAGAACACAAAGGATACAAACACGCACACACATACACATATATACTGTACACACATATTGCAAGGACATGGCTAAATTTCTTCCACTCACGCACACCTACACATGCACACAGGAAGCGCATACATACATACATACATATATACGGGCAAGCAGGAAAGGCAGTGCAATCACACACACACACACACACACACACACACACACACACACACACACACACACACTGCACTTACATCTTTACTGCAGTAGCGAGGGGAGGAGAGAGCCAAGGAAGGGGAAAGGGAAGGATTTGTTAATGGAGACTAGTGTTTAACGTATTGTTGAGAAACAATAATAATAATAATAATAATATAATATGAAGAAGAAGAGGAAGAAGAAGGACACTCTTAGTCATAATAATAATCATCGACATCACCAGCATAATAATAATAATAATAATAATAATAATAATAGTAATAAACACATTAATGGGAGTCTGCAAATCTGTCTCTTTCAAAAACAGCTAAGCAAGAGAGCCAAAAATCAGCTTATGTAATTTCGAGACATGATACGGCACTGACGAGACTGGACGCTGATAGGCAGAGATAACAAACAGGAATTAACCAAGACAAGACAGATAGGAGTTAGCCAAATAAAACACCCAAATTCTTCCTTCCCAGAGAGAGAGAGAGAGAGAGAGAGAGACTAGGATTACTGCACACGAGGGCGAATAAGGTCCTCTCATGGAGTTAACAATTTAGCAGGAAAAAAGAAAGAAAAAAAAAAAGGGCATGCAGGAGATTCAGTGGAGTGGGATGGGAGGTGCTACGTGGCGTGTGAAAAAAAAAAAAAAGCATGTGCATAGTTTAAGAAGTGTGTGTGTGTGTGTGTGTGTGTGTGTGTGTGTGTGTGTGTGTGTGTGTGTGTGTGTGTGTGTGTGTGTGTGTGTGTGTGTGGTAATATGCTGCGTGCGTGACACCTTTTTTTGTTCCTTACACACACACACACACACACACACACACACGCACTCTCCTGCTTCGTGTGACCCTCCCCATATATCACTTTAATGAGAGAGAGAGAGAGAGAGAGAGAGAGAGAGAGAGAGAGAGAGAGAGAGAGAGAGACTGGGGCAGGGAGAAAAATGGGGCAGTAAAAGGAACAAAAGTAGGGTGTGGTCGAAGGGGGGGGTGGAGAGGGGTGGTAGGGAGGAAGGGAGGGGCTGGGGTGGTTAGGTGAAGATGGGGTTGAGGTGGGGTGGGGTGGAGAGGGAGAGAATATGGTCGTGGGAGAGAGTTTGGGGGGGGGAAGGGAACAGAAGGTGGTAGTAGTAGTAGTAGTAGTAGTAGTGAGGTTTTCGTCTAAATAATCACTCATCATTCTTTTTTTTTCCTCTTAATGTTTCATCACCCAAGCACTTCTGTGTAGCTTGATAATGCTACTCATTTATCATCATCATTGTCACTGTCATCTTTCTCATTACCGCATTTCCTATTTCCATTATCATCATCATCTTTACCGCATTTCCCATCTTCATCATCATCATCATCATGTTACTGAAGCAAACTATGTCAACAATAAAAAAATATATATCAATAACACAGGAGAATGTGGTTGTGTAATAAACATAATAAACTGCTGAGGAGAAATACTACATAAAAAAAGTAAAATGAACAATATATAAATACACATATAGACATACATACACACATACGCACAGCACTTACACACACACACACAGTACATCCAGCCACGCATCATTCAGGCCTTTGATAATGCATTACACATTTGCAATATTTCCCCACTCTCGACATTCATATAAATTGCCAAGCCTGTGTGCACCGTGAAACAGACTTACCTAGCTCCATCACACTACATAAATCCCTTACATAAATCCCCTAATTCTAGTTGATGGCGAGGATTTAATTAACCAATGGGGATTAGCGTGGAAGCCAACAGAGGTGCTACGGGAAAGAACATGGCCACAGAAACGAGAAAAAAAAAAACGTCCTATTCCTCGCATTTTCTCATTAATCCTTTAGCTGGGGATTACTGACCTATGCTGTATTTTGCGTATCGACAGGCGATTTTACCAAGCCGCCGAGAAACCTAGGGGCAGAAAAATATGCTGCACATTATCTTGATTAGTGTTTTGGCCCAGACGAGAGAGCTTCCAATTAGATTCCAACTTACGACGAACGATTATATTCAGCTCATACACCTCCCCTGGATCTGTGGGTTAATATCTGCACTACAGCAGGACAGCGCTTCCCTAAGTTACGTAATTATATTCGTTTAGTGGTGGCAACAATAAAATAAAATAAACGGCACTTTTTAAGGAGGATAAAGGAAGTATTTCTAATGCTTCCCAGACCTAAATAAAATAATCTAGGGACGGCAGTCGAATTAACTCACCTTAACTTGACCTAACTTCATGTACTGCACGACTAAAAATACACTCACCCGCACACCCCTATAAACACAGTAATTAATAGACAGGTACACAGCTCTGACAGTATTAAAGCAGTGTAATTACCGAGAAGGTACACAGCCACTGACACTATTGACATCTTTGTTTACCTGCCGTCCTTCCTCGAACTGCATCCAACTCCCACCTGTCTGGCCAGGTTAATGAACGTCCATCCAACACCTGGATCCGTATGCTCCTTGGCTAAGGAGGCTCCCAAACACCTTTTCCTAAGCGATTCATTTAGCATATAACACCTCAGTATTTGTGTGTGTGTGTGTGTGTGTATGTGTGTGTGTGTGTGTGTGTGTGTGTGTGTGTGTGTGTGTGTGTGTGTGTGTGTGTGTGTGTGTGTGTGTGTGTGTGTGTGTGTGTGGAATAACACAGGCGCATATTAATGTACTCAATGCAGAAAAAAATGCTAGTACCAAAGAAGTGTGCTACAGAGACTCCTTGACCTACGAGACGGGCTCTGGACACGGTAACTTCAAAGGGAGCGAAAAAATTTATGCATTAGTGGAACATCGATTTTATGGCTCCCTCCCCTCCCTCCCTCCACCCCACACCTGTCATAACTCACCTACCCTCCTCCTGCCTACCTACCCACCCCACTCATATACTCAGCCTTTGGTCCTTCCTTTTTTCTCGTCTAAATGTTCGAGTGATGTAGGATTCAGACACAAAGATGTTTCAGAAAAGACGGAATTTTGGTATGCACTGGTGGAACGTCGATATTAAGGCCTTCTTTTCCTAAACTCCCCATAAATGCATTTGTTCTTATCGCCCTATCTGAGTGTCTTTTTTCATTAGCATCATCATCGTCAGCACCATCATCATCATCGTCAGCACCATCATCATCATCATCGTCAGCACCATCATCATCATCGTCAGCACCATCATCATCATCGCCATCACCGTCATCATCATCATCATACAAATCGTACCGTAATTCCCGGCTAGATGTGACAAGGTAGGATCCAGAAAGCATAAATAAATAAATTAATTAATAAATAAAGGGCACACAGATCAAAGACCACACCGAGTTAACTGAGTCACACAACCACTCACGCATCATCATCCTTTATACATTTGCCTCTTCACCGCGATGACGTCTAATTTAATTACTGTTATCCCCATAAGATCTAATTTTCCTTTCATGAGACTTAGATAGAGGGAATTTAGATATTGCCTTCATTAACCCTTCACTACGACGGACATGAGCTGGAAGTATTATGAGGACTTACTGTGGTAGATAAGGTTAAATAAAATAAATGAAACAAATATGAGTAAATAAAGTAAGTAAATGATAAATAAATAAAACAAAAGGGAATGATTAAAAAATAATTACAAATCCATATCCCCGACTCACTCTCCCACGCCAGTTTCCAATCAGCCTGGACTTTAACCCCACTTCAAACGGCCTCCTCCTACATCCCTCCCCCCCTCCATCTCCACCACTCCCCCCCCTACCCAACCTCTTCATCCTCCACCACTTCCCCCTCCACCCTGATCACACCTCTCCCCCATCACCTCCATCACTTCTCCCACCTCCACCACTCTCCCCTCCGCGTCCACCACTCCCCCCTCCCCACCTTTCCACCCTCCACCATTTCCCCTCCACCTTCATCCCCACCTCTCCCCCTCCACTTCAACCACTTTCCCCCGCCTCCATCTTCATCTCTCACCCTTCACGTCCACTATTCTTCCCCCTGTACCTTCACCAATCTCCCTCCTTCCATCTCCACCACTATCCCCTCCACCCCCCTCCCTTCTCTTCCACCACTCTCCCCCCACAGATCCCCACCCTCTGTCGCTCCAGGATTCTAGTTCCTAATTGAATGAAGGGATGGAAGTGGTGGAGGCAGGAGGTATGCACTCCCGTCTGACGTCAAGTTGCTTCCAGATACAAAAGTCCCTCCGTCCCTCACTCAAGCGTTGACTGAAGGCCGCTGTGCTCCGAAGGGTTAAGTGACGCCGAGCCTTAACGGAGAGGCAATTAGAATGTTTTGGCGAAATAGTAAATATCTCTGAGAGGAAAAAAAATTCTGGAACACACACACACACACACACACACACACACACACACACACACACATGCAACCTTTTAGCGGCGTTTCTAATACCATAAGTAACCCTGTGTCAGATCCGTGCTAATTGGCAAACCACACACCACACCCACATCAGCCTCTACCATCAAAAAAAAAAAAAAAATGCACAAAACAGGCCACAAATCCGGGTACGACGGGGGAGGAACTGCCGCCTGCACACAGGATGAGAGAGAGAGAGAGAGAGAGCGTGAGAATTATCGGGATCCGGTAGCGCTGCGTGACAGGCTGACTGTCACGGAAAAACGCCACTGGGGGGAGAAGGGCGGTGAGGGGGAGGGGGAGATGTGAAGGGGGAGTGAGGGCGAGGGGAGAGGGAGAGGGGAAGGGTATGAGGGTAGGGGACGGGACAAAAGGGGTTGACAGCCTGATGGACGTTGCATAGGCGAGAGAAAAAATGTGTGTGTGTGTGTGTGTGTGTGTGTGTGTGTGTGTGTGTGTGTGTGTGTGTGTGTGTGTGTGTGTGTATCTGTCTGTCTGTCTGTCTGTCTCTCTCTCTCTCTCTCTCTCTCTCTCTCTCTCTCTCTCTCTCTCTCTCTCTCTCTCTCTCTCAAAAGGTCACCTGGACGGGAAGCTAATAAGGAAAGAGAGAGAGAGGGTTCAACTTTGTAATTAACCGTGGTAGGTGCAGAGGTGGAGGAGTGGGGTAGGGGGAGGGGAGACAAGAGGGGAAGAGATGGAGGGGACAGATAAGGGTAAGGGGGAGAGAAAGGGGTGCAGAGGAAACAGAGGGATGGGGAGGGATAGATAAGAGAGGGAGGGATGAGGAGGGAGGGGAGAGAAGGTGAAGGGACGAGGTGTAAGGAGAGGGGGGATAAAGAAGGGAGGGGAAGGCGGATGAAGGGGGGTTGAAATGGAGAGTACTATAGAAAGGGGAGGGGGAGAAAATGAAAGGATGGAAAGGGGTAGGGATGGGAGAGAGGGAGAGGAAGAAAGGTACGGGGAGAGAGGGGAAGGGTGAAGAGAGAAGGAGGGGGTGGTGGAGGGAAGGAGAGGAGAAAAGGGAAACAGGTGAGGGACGAGGGATTCAGAATGAGGAGAGAGAGGTAAGACGAGGTGAGTGGTAAAGAGGGAGTGAGGAGAAGTATGTGGAGGGATGGGGGGTGGTGCGGGGAAGGAAGGGGAGGGAGGAGAAAGGAGGGGAGGTGTAGAGGGGAGAATGGGAAAGGGAGGGGGAGGAAGGCAATTTCCGAAATGAACACAAGGGCTTAATAGCGGTTGAGAGAAGATTGTCACTGGCTTAATAACTAGACTCTCTCTCTCTCTGACTACTACTACTTCTGCCAATGTGGGTGAAAAGAGATAATGCCGTAACCACTGTGTGTGTGTGTGTGTGTGTGTGTGTGTGTGTGTGTGTGTGTGTGTGTGTGTGTGTGTGTGTGTGTGTGTGTGTGTGTGTGTGTGTGTTTGTCTATCTGCCTGTCTCCCCCTATCTGTCTGTCTGTCACTATGTCCACCGGATTACAGAAAATAAAAAAAGAATGGCCATGATAAAAATTTGTGAATATGTTGCTGCTGACCGTATGAGGAAGTGATTAAGTTTTACTGAAAGTGGGTCAAATTATAAGGACACAGTGGTAATTATTTTTCATCAGCGTAATCAGTGTAGTGGGACAAAAGATGGCTTAATATTTCATCTTTTCTGCTTATCGACTTCTGCTGCTGGTTATACATACGGTAAATGAATTAATGAGTAAAGTCTGCCTAATACAAGCGTGGACAAAAGATGGTTTAATATTTCAACTTTTCTGCTTATCATCATCTGCTGGAAAAAATAAAATAAATAAATAAATAAATAAAGACTGCTTAATATTTCACCCCTAGTACATCTCACTTTCTTCTGGCTAATATTCCTAAGGCGAGAGGTGCTTGGTATGTCTGGCCAATATTTTCGTCGGCTAAGGAAGCTCCCTAACATCTCTTCCTAGGCGATTTATTTTGCTTATTACACCTTGCTGTCCTATTCTGTGTTACATAAATCCTAATATCGCCATACTCTGCATATTTAACATACAAAAGCATATTAACCAGATGATGCTCTCTGATTTGACGCGTGAGGGGGGACAGTGATGGACATGATCTATAGTGTGGAGGAGACGCAGTGGAATAGTAGGAGTTATTATTATTTTTTTTTTTTTTGCCTAACTGTGCTTCTTAGCGAGGATGCCTTCTTGCTCTGCTATCCTTGTCTTTCACTCTTAAAAAAGATACCACAGTTTTAATCTTCTCTGCAACAAACACAGCCGCGATGTCCTTTTGATATGTTGTTTACTTCCCTTTGTAAGTACTGTGGGCTATTTCCCTCCTCCCATACTCCCTTCTCTCCCCTTTCCTTTCCTATCCCTTTCCTTGTCTCCCCTTTTTCCATTCCCATCCCTTCCCCTTATCTCCCCTTTCCATTCCAATCCCTTCCCTTCTCTCCCCTATTCCATTCCCACCCCTTCCCTTCCCTTCTCTACCCTCTTCATTCCCATCCCTTCTCTTCCCTTCTCTCCCCTCCTACTCCCTACCTTCCATTCCCCTTCCCTCCTTTCTCATTCATCCATCAATATAATCACTCCAAACACCCCATTTTTCCATGAACCTATGATTATTTCCCCATTACCTTTTGTCACTATAACTTTTTTGTTTTTTCCGCATTTTTCTTTTTTTTTTTGGTTCCTCCCCCCCTCACCTTTCCTCGTCCCCCTCCAATCTCCGTAAAGTACTCACCTCTTTCCCTTTCCCCTCCCCCCTCCCCTCACAGCACGACATCAACATTCCCCTCCTCTCCCCTCCCCTCACAGCAGGAACTCCCCCCTTCACCCCCTCACACACACACACACACACACACACACACACATACACACACACCATGACGTTCCCTTTCTTGGACTATCTTAATATATTTTTCCCTCCATCCAAAATAGTCCCTCCAAAATTATTCCTCCATCCTGCCAATTTGCCTCCAGTTCTTCCTCCATCCTACGGCCCCTCCCAAAAAACTTCCCTCCATTCTACCAACTTTCTCTCCGATCTTTCCTCAGTAATATTCATTTTTTCACTTTCAAATTTTCCCTGCGTTCCCTTCAACAGTGCCCTTCCAGATTCTCTCCCTCCCTCCAACTAAGCTTCCCTCCATCAGTTTCCTCCCAAGTCCTCTCCCTCCTTCCTGTCAAACTTCCATTTAGCTTTTCCCTTTCCCTGCCTCCTCTTCCAGCCCCTCTTTCCTATCTCAGCGGGGGACTTCTCTTTCCATTTCCGATAAACACCTTTTATGTTCTCTCCAGTACGTCATAAATCGAAGTGCCTCAGTCTACCCTATTATCTCACCCCTTTGGTCTACTTCTCGTGTCTTTAATAACCTCCACTTTCTTCATTTTCACTTTCATTTAGTCTCCCATCTTCTGTCTTCTTTTCTTCTACTCTCTTTTCAGTTCTTTCATTCTTTCTGTAACTTTTATTTCCATGCAGTCCTTTGTCTTATTTTCTCCTCTAATTTGTCTTCACTCTCTCCACTTCTATTTTCTACTGTCTCCAGTTTTACTCGTACTCATTTTGTTCTTTCCTCGTCTGTTCTCTTCATTTTGCTACTGTGTGTCTTAGATCTTTTCTTCTCTTCTTGTTTTGTATTCAGCCCAGTTGCACCAAGTGTCCTCAGCATCTTCTACTCTCGATTCCTTAGCTCTCATATCCTTAATTCTCACATCTTCAATTTTACGTTTGTTGTTAATTTACCACAATCTCCTGCTAAATAAAGATTACATTTTCGTACAGTCTGAACACTCGCAAATTTTCAGTTCCTAATTTTTAAACCTTTTCCATTTACTCTTCAATAATCCCTACTTCCCACTCCCGTCTCTTCTTCAGTCACCCCTTAACTCGGACTTAATTCTGATAGTCACGTCCCCATCACTGGTTCTATTTTCCATTCGCACGTCCTTCAGTGGCTCTAATTTTCGCTTCCACGTCCTTTTTATTGACTCTAATGTCCAGTTCCAGGTCTCCACTGGCTTTACTTTTCACGTCCAAGCCCTTCAGTGATTCTAATTTCCACGTTCACCTTGACAAAAGATCTAATATTCTTTCATGTGGCCCTGATCCCAGTTCCTCTCCAGTGCCCCTAATTCCTCTTCCCTTTCAGTCCTCCTGATTTTAAATTATTCGCCTAACATCTTTCCAAGTGCCTTTAATTCCATTTCTTCTCCAGTGCCCTTAATTCCTCTTCCTTTCCAGCACTGCTCATCCCAAATTCTCCTCTTAACATCCTTTCACGTGTTCCCAATCCAGCTTCCTCTCAAGTGCCCCTACTTCCTCTTTCTTTCGAGCTTTCTTGATCCTAAATTCTTCTCCTTCCTTTCAGTATGGGTTATGTGCGACGCTACGCTCTTCCTTCTCAGTGATCCTGATTCTAAAGTCTTCTCCATCCTTGCAGTACGGGTTGTATGAGACGCTACAGCTCTTCCTTTCCAGTACACCTGATCCTTCCCAGTACTGTTGATCTTAAATTCTTCTCCTTCCCTGCAGTACGGGCTGTGTGAGACGCTACAACAGCTGCACTGGTTTAGCGAGGCGGCGGGTGTTGATACGTTCGTGCCGCGTGGTTACTGCATCGGCCACGAGGATGAACGTACCGCCTTCATCCACGACTACCGCCTCACCGCCTGCCTGAACATGCTCAAGTGGGTCTCGGAACGCCACGACACCCACGGTCCACAGGCGGTAGCCGACCCACACGGCGAGGTGGGTTGGGAGGGGCAGGGGGGAAAGAGGGGAGGAGACCGCCATAGGGGTATAGTACCAATGAGAGTGGTGAAACAGATATGAAGATAGTACATTACTCAGCTTCAAGTTCACTGAATTATATACAAAACTTTTATAACCACATAATCAGTCTTTGAACCTCCTTTCCTGTTTGTATGTGTGTGTGTGTGTGTGTGTGTGTGTGTGTGTGTGTGTGTGTGTGTGTGTGTGTGTGTGTGTTTCCTACCATCACGTAAATTACAAAATATAAACTGTCGAATTAACTGTAATAATATGGGGGCACATTATAAGAATAGGCATTTCAAAAACAAAATAATATACTTTCTTGAAAGAAAAATCCATATAAAAAGAAAGACTTGCTCCTATAAACATCATGAGTACCTGAACACTAGTATATGCGATGCTAAAGAGGGTACAAAAATACCCAGGTAGGAGACATTTAAGGAGCATAGTAATTAGTGCCCCAAATCCCTATAAAATTTCCTCTACTCCCCAGGTTCCCATGAAGCGCATCCGCCAGGCCCTGTGCCACGTGGAGCAATATATACAGAGCTGTTGCCATGACGACCTAGACGCCCCTCCTCCGCCCCCCCTCAGGGAACACGAGTGGGACGCCCTCATCACCGCCCACTACAGGGTCGTGCACATGGACAAGAAGGTTAAGGTATCATCACAGACGCAGCTGCAGGTACGGGATGCACACAGACAGACAGACAGACAGACAGACACACACACACACACACACACACACACACACACACACACACACACACACACACACACACACACACACACACACACACATCACGCCCTCTTCCACCTTTCGTCTCTTTCTTCATCTTTCCCCTCCATCTCCTTCGTCATTTACCCCTTCTCCCCTCTTACTTCTTTCCCCTATCCTCATCCATCTCTCTTCTCCCCTTCCTCCTCCTCCACTACCCTCCCCTTGTAAGTAACGAGTCTGCGTGCGTTACTGCTTGAGGTCTCTGCAATCACAGCCCCTTAAGTGGATATAACGAGCACAATCACTGTCTTGGCCATTATTCCCTGCCTCCTCTCCTGTGGGCGGCTTAGCATTAGTGTTATCCAAGAGACAGTATTTCATTCCATGGTACTTCTAAGCATCTGTTCTGAGTTTCCAGTCACGTTCTTTTCATTTTTTATAACCACATTTTTCATTAAAGTAACATATTATACATTAAGAAACACCTATAATTAATCTGTCGGGTTAAGTTTAATATTTATCCCTTGGGTGCTATGATCACATTTACAAAAACTATTCTGGATAACAACAGATTGCTGCATATAACTCGGAGATACCCATATCGCACCCAAAAGGTCGATCTATTTATCTATCTATTTACCTTGAGCGAGATGCCATAAATCTTTAAGGCAGACATATATAACCAGTGATTACAACAAACATATTTCAGTTTCACTCTGCACTGACTTCTTTCCGTATGTAAGAGGAAAGACTACATAATTCTACCCAGTGCTACCTAAAAAACCATATCACAACATAGCCCCCACTGACCTGCACCTCCCCACAGGCGTTGGTGTCAGACTGCGAATCCGCGCTGCGCCGTGTGTTGCCCTTCTGGCCCCAGCTTGCCATGGACGGCGTGCGCAACCTGTGGATAGTGAAGCCCGGCGCGCAGTCTCGGGGTCGGGGCATCTTCCTCATGAATCACCTGGAGGAGATCCTGGCCCTGGTGCAGTCCCCCCTCATCTACGAGACCAAGTACGTCGTCCAGAAGTACATGGGTAAGCCGCCTCAGTCACCCTGTACCTGAAGACATATGGGTAGGACTAATTAGGTGTGTGAGGAGTGTTGTGGGTGTTTTGACAGGCTGCAGGTGTAGGTAAAAGGTTAAGGACAGGAGACGGGAGAAGATATATACAGGAGAAAGCTGCCGCCTCTACCATCTTGTTGTCGCACCTAAAGACACACTGGGGTAGGACGGGTTATGGGTGTGAAGAGTGTTAAGGGTGTCATGACAGGCTCCAGGTGTAGGTAAAAGGCTAAAGGTAGAGAAGGGGAGGAGATACATATATATATATATATATATATATATATATATATATATATATATATATATATATATATATATATATACATATATATATATATATATATATATATATATATATATATATATATATATATATATATATATATATATATATATATATATGAGGAAGTTGAATGCAGTTATGTGCATTTTTGTGGCAGGCTTCACACAATTTGATTTATCCGAGACATCCATAGCAGTTAAAAGTTATGCAAAGAAATTTAAGAATGTATTATTAAAAGGCAGTCGATTTTTCCTTTTGCAACATCTAAAGCAATTGTCATATATAAAGCAATAAGCATGTAGAGAGTCTTGTAAACCAAAAAAAAAAAAGACAGGAAGGAGCGATGACATTTCTCGATAGCTGCTGGGAAAGTTATGTACTCCAAACAGTCACTTTAGATAGGTTCCTCTACATCTTTTAGCCCAGATAAAGAGATAATGCCTAGATGAATAAAATCAGTGGGTATATAACTTATCTGCGCCTCCTCATCCCGCCCCGCCTCGGCAGAGCGCCCCCTACTGATCCACAACACCAAGTTCGACATCAGGCAGTGGTTCCTGGTCACTGACTGGAACCCACTCCATGTGTGGGTATATAGGTAGGTATATCATGGCTACAGTTTATACTTATATTCGAAGTCACTCACACTCACTCTGAATTCCACTCTGAAACTGACACTCACATACCGATACTCACACACCTACACTCAGTCACACCAGCACTCATTCGCACATATGCTCTCTCTCTCTCTCTCTCTCTCTCTCTCTCTCTCTCTCTCTCTCTCTCTCTCTCTCTCTCTCTCTCAGCCAGTCTTTTTCACATTACCACTCACAAAGACATTCACACGAGTAGGCAACTCTCTCTGCTTACACACTAACCCACACTTACACACGCGCACACATACCCATATAAATCATGCACTAAAACCGCACATATTCACACACAACTTCACATGCAAACAAATACATATGCAGGGTTATGTGTATAGGCGATGCGTTTATCAGGAATACAATTAATATTGTTCTATTTCTCCCTAAGTTGCTTTCCGAGACCTTCTGAAATTATATTAAATTCACTGATTTATAAGTGGGCATTTTCTTTTCATATAATATTTACTGTACCAATATTATATTAAGCCATAAAACTGAGATCACTATAAGTTAACGACTGGTGATAATATACGACATACGTTTTCGCCCCCAAATGAGACAGACATGTTTCTGGCTGTGTGTTCATCCTGTTATACACTAATATCAGCTGTTATTATAAGTGTTCCCCTTCTTTCTTTTGTGTGTGTGTGTGTGTGTGTGTGTGTGTGTGTGTGTGTGTACGTACTTGTGTGCCTATGTATGTGCCTGTGTATACCCATGTATGCATGTGTACCTGTGTGTGCATACAGGGAGTGCTACCTGCGCTTCTGCTCGCAACAGTTCGACCTAACAACGAGCAACGAGGCGGTGCACCTGAGTAACAACGCCATCCAGTGCAAGTACCTCAACGGGGCCAGGAGTGAGGACCTGCCCGAGGAAAATATGTGGGACGTACATCAGTTTATTGACTATCTCAGGTAAGGGGGAGGAAAAAGAAAGTGGGAAAGGAGAGAGGGATGGAGAAGGTGGAATGAGGGGAGGAGAGAGGGGATGAAGAAGGAGAGAGGGGATGAAGAAGGATAGATGGGAGGGAAGGAGGAATGAGACAAAAGGAGGACGAGAATGTGTGAGATGTGCAACAGTTTTTGACGATCTGAGATAAGAGAAGAGGGGAGAGAGGGAAGGAGAAAGGGGAAAGGAGGAGGAGGGGGAATTTGGAAGATGGAGAAGCGGGAAAGAGAGGAGGATTCAAGAGGAGAGGGGAAAAGGGGTAGGGGGAGAAATGAGAGAGGGTAGAGAATGGTGACGGAAAGAAGACGAGAATATGTGTGACTAACGTAACCTAGCCTAGCGTAACCTAACTTAATCTAACCTAACCTAATCTGAGTTAACCACCACAGGGGCGTGAAGAAGGAGCGTCACTGGTCCGAGGTGATTTACCCTGGGATGCGAGATGCTCTGGTGGCCGCCATGTTGGCCGCACAGGTGGAGATGGACACATTCAAGCACGGCTTTGAGCTGTTCGGCGCTGACTTCATGCTAACTGAAGACCTTAAGTGAGTGTTTCTGTGTCACCTCGAAGGCTCTAACTTAATTCTTAGCCAGAATAAATTACAAAAGTACGACCTCGTGCTGAGTGGGCCAAATCTACACAAAGCATTAACGGCGAAAGAAAAAAGTTTGCCCAACACTCAACGCAGTAATACTAAAAATTAACAATGCCTCAACACTCTAAGAATATAATTATCTGGCCAACACCTCAACAGAATAACAAAAAACGGCAATATTTCAAGTATGGAAGGGTAACTACTGTGAACTACCCCTTACTTCTGCCTCTCTCTCTCTCTCTCTCAGGCCGTGGCTAATAGAGATCAACTCCTCCCCCTGCATGGCCGCCACCACCAGTGTCACGAGACGGATGTGTGCCCAGTGTCTACAGGACGTCATTAAGGGTATTGGATCTCTAAATCTAGTGTCTGACTTTAATTCTGACTACCTCTGGGTCTAATTCTAACTCTCTAACTAACCTACTGTAGCTCTGACCCTGTCCTTAACAAATCAACTCCTTATTGTATCTCGAAATCTAAGCCACTTTACTATACCTCTAGTTCTAACTCTACCGTACTCTGCTTACCTGTGTACCTTAATATTGCTCATAAACTTGTTTCCTCTCTCTCTCTCTCTCTCTAAATTTCTATCATCACTGTTTTCATATTCACTCCCGTAAAAACAGTGTATTGTTTTAGTTATAAAAAAAAAAAAAAAAAAAAAGCCAGGTAGTTTATTGATTTAAAAACCAGAATGTGCTGCGCGCTGATTCGAATCCCCAACAGGCGGCTGGAGGTAGTGTACTTTGATCCTTATAATGTCCCCAGCGGCTTTGTCTGCCCAGCCAGAGTTACCCTTAAACTCCTGTGGACTATGGTTAACCTAGCCTCGGGACCCTACGCCTCAAAGGGGGTGATATGGGAGTGTGTTTATAGATTTCACGCAGTTATGAGATATTCTGAAATGTTATGGAGGAATTGGTGACTTTTTTTTCATTACCCACTTTCCTCTCCCCTGCGGTTGAAGTGGCCGTTTTTCTGTTTTTCTGCAGTCCATTGCGTTCACGTCCTGATGGGTCGGAGATTGCAACAACGACTCGTCTACCTACCTCAGTTTTTCTCCGTCCAGACATCTTTCCTTCCCTCCTTTACATGTACTCGTCTCATTGCAACCTACTTCCCTCTGTCTTTTTCACGTCACCCTGGCTTCTTCCCAACTTGTTCCGCCTCTGTCGAACTGGTTCCTGATTTATCCATTCCTCATTCCCGTCACCCTTCAACTGATCTTTGTCTCATACCTCAATCCTGTCTCAACACTACCTCACCCTTGCCACATCTCTCACTCTTCATCATCTTTTTGCACTCTTGCCATTATTTGCCTTACTTCACCCTGCCTATCCTCCACCTGACTCCTGCCTAAGCCTTGCCTGTCTTCCAGTGGTGGTGGACTACCGCAACAACCGCAACGCTGACACAGGCCTGTTTGAACTGGCGTACCGGGACAGTGAACGGTCCATTCCCAACCCACCCTACCTCGGTGTCAACCTACAGGTAAGCGCCCGCCTCATTAACACCTCCCCACGTATCACGCCTGCGCTCGGTACCTGTAATTAATGTATCTGGAGGTAATACAGTATTAACTCTGCCATACCTCACACCTACACTGATCACCTGAATATTTTTTATTTGGGGTTAGGATTAATAAACATGACATACAGAAATGTCACTTCAATCGTCATACACGCACACTTTTCATACACCCCTAATTACTGATCTTTTCTCTCCTCTTAAAGTTCTCTGATTCAAAAGTTACAGTGCGTGGAGGAAGCATAAAGAAAGCAGAGTGGCTGGAAGAACTGTAGGGAAGTTAGTAAACAGATGGAAGAAGAAAAAAGAGAAAAAATATTAATGTTAATGTGATTTGAGGAAAAAATAGAGACCTCCTGAAGTTTTCGCTTCCTCTCTCTGTTCTGTTCTAAAAAATTTCCTCTTCCGGTCAGGTGGTGGGGCGTCAGATCAAGAAAGGCCTGCCAAAACCCGACAAGCGCAAGTCCAAGAAGTCGCGTCCGGCAGAGCGACAGGTTCGGCCCTTACCCCTCATCACCATGTCGCTGGAGGAGGGGCCGCACCACACCCTCCGCGCGCACAGGGATCCTCCTAGAGAACCCTCTGGGGACCTTACGCGACACTGCTCCCTCCTGGACTGTCGCAAATACGCCAACGGGAGCACCACGTCACTGCCCATCTCCTCCGATTCGGCGCTGAGTGACTGCAGTGGTACTAGGGATACTTCGAGCCCCGCCGAACTGGACACGATAGCCGCAAACACTACCAACGAGTGTGTTAGGAGCAAAACTGGTGATTTGTTAGACACCAAACCAATTAGTGACTGTGTTAGAAGCAAAACCAGTGATTTGATAGACGCTAAATCCACGAACGAGTGTATTAGAAGTAAAACCAGTGATTTGTTAGATGCTAAATCCACGAACGAATGTGTTAGGAGCAAAACCAGTGACTTGTTAGACAGCAAAATGGGCGTCTCGGTGGGTCTGAGGACGAAATCGGCCGTGGGCAAGCTGTGCACCGATAAGAAAACGTTGTGACCCACGCCGGAAGTGAATAGATAGATGTTACTACGGTGAATATTTGTGCATCCTGACTAGGGAACAAAATCGGGGGAAGAGGAAGGCGGGGGAGAGTTTTCATTTTCATTTTCAGTTACATGATGGATATAATTTTTTCATCACTAGACATCCTTCTGAAGCTAAGTAAATGAAATATACCGGTATACCCTTTTCACTAACAGATATCCTTCTTAAACTGAATCAAATTATTCATCAGCATCGTCACTACACCAAGGGTCTTAATTTCTCTCGTGTTTTCCTTCCTCCTCGTATTATCGGTGAAATATATTAATTCTATAAGGAAGTCAAAAGTGCTGTGTTGCGTGCAGTTAAAGGCTTTGGCAGTGTCGCAAGAGGAATGAGGTAAATCGTGAACAATGACAGCAGAATCTTGTATTTTCTTGCAGTTTTTGACAGATTATTATTTTGAAATTACAGTACTGACACAATATGTATATATATGCTACCTCTTCCCGAATAAAAAAAAAATACAATTATATCTTATAAACTGACACTGGAGGGAGAATTGTGATATATTAAAACACTATCATGTTTAATCCAAAATTAAACCGAATTTACTTAAAGATTCCTAATATTTAATCCTGAAGCTTACCCAATGGATTTTACTGTTAAATCGGTTTATTCCCACACAACGTTATCGCTTCACAAGAGGGCTGTGTTCCGGGGCTGGAGTCAATGAGCAAATTCCGAATATCATTAGAAAAATTTTCTACCCTGAGTGATAATCTGCACTACGAGACTAGTTACAAGAACAGCTCATACGTCAGTGATGACAAGCTTAAATATACGAGCAACGATTTAATATACACACACACACACACACACATTTATATATATATATATATATATATATATATATATATATATATATATATATATATATATATATATATATATATATATATATATATATATATATATATAATATCTTTACAGAAAATATAGAAAAGATGTTCACTGGGGTAGGTTCCCGACAATACTGGACAAAATTTTACCTTAAGTCAATATGATTTTAGTGCTTCCACTGCTAGTGGACCATATTTCACTCTAAGATTTGTCCACTCGCCAGTTTTCATCTGTATTCTTCCCGGACCGCAGACAAACCTGTTAGCATGAAAATAACGAAACTCTGAAAGTTCATCACTCAAATTCTTTGCCACGTACAGTCATTTTTAAATTTCATTTTCACAGTGATATCTATTTTCATACTTTAGATTCTTAAAGCAGCTTATCGTATATGGAGACAAAGTACCAAGTGAATGAGAAATATTGCCATGTGTCAGCCTCATAAATATAAGAAAATTATTTTTTTCATTAATTAAGTAAAGTAAAATGTGTCTGTTACAGTCAGCTAAAGTGAAGTGTCTAGGACACCCTGAGAAAGTTTCTGAATCAGATGAGAACAGAGCACTGCGGCCTTAAAAGGATTAATAGATTAATAGTGTCCAGTACTGGTGGGTCAGATTTTTACCTCACATTTACCAAAATCCTATGAAACTATAAGGAGAACATGAATGACTCCAGCCCCAAGGTGTGTGGGAATGGTATCAGCATTGTATTGTTGGTCTAGTGTTGTAGTGTGCTGGTTACTCTCAATACTCATGTGCCATTTTTTGTGTTGTAACTTATATGTTGCACTGTATAATTGCAGTAGTCGCAAATTCCACTTAAGTGTTTTCTCTCTGAGAGGCTGAATGCAATTGGTCAAAAAAGTATTTAAACGCTCTAACCACCAAACTTATAAATTTTGACACAACAGTCGTCTAAATATTTTTTTTAAAATAAATTCCACATATATATATATATATATATATATATATATATATATATATATATATATATATATATATATATATATATATATATATATATATATATATATATATATATATATATATATATATATATATATATATATATATATATATATATATATATATATATATATATATAGCTACAGATACCCTGATTTTTAAATATACTTAATGCATAATTAATCCAAATGAATGATATCGTTAGGTGGTAACAATATATTATTCAAAAGTTACCACAGTCTTGAAGGGATCAAGGATTGCACTTTACAATCGAGCACAACTACTAACCATTCTGAATCCAGTTTAAACTGCTGTGCAGATGCTTTTTTTTTTGTCAACTGTGCATCATCTGTGATTAACTATGCATTTACATATGTCATTCACTTAGCCGTTCTTGTCATAACTGCTGAGTTAGATCTGTGTATGCTGCTCTAAAACAATCAACATTCACGTCTGTATATGAATGGACTATCTAGACATGTCGGCTGACCCTGCATGAGAAATGAACCAGATGATGCGCTTGTTGTGCTGTGTTGTGGTGGTGTGTTTCTGACGGTACTGAATCACGTTGAGCAAGTTCTTATGTCTACTTTGCCCCTGTTTTGCAAAATTATATATATTTTGCAGATTGAAACTTGTACAAAATTACATTTAGCTAAAGGGTCAGTAGATGTTGTATGGTATTCATGTTATGCTACTTTGAAGTTATAAAAATTAAATTTGATAATCTTTTCCTCAAAAGATAATCATTGTGTTATTCAGAATGCATTCATGGTGATCCCTGCTTTCCCTGTCTTCTAACTAATATATGTTTATGTCTTGTGGTTCTAGTGACGTGGTTTCATTGCTAAGACGACTGTAGTAAAACATTTAAGTCAGTAATGTCTAAGGCCGAGCAGTGGAAGTGGTGGTGAGTCAGTGTAAGCTTTGAGAGTCGGTCATAGGCAAGGTTCATGTACGGTATTGTGACGTGTGTACTGTACTGTCACGGTCAATATTTCCCCTACAGATATGAGACTCTTAGTTATTGAGATTTTCCAGCCCACCTGATTTATTCATTTGAGTTTAAAAAAAAAAAAAAAAAATCATCCCTTTTGTTGGCTACTGCTTAACAAGATCTCGTATTCTGACATCCCTTACAGGTCTAAGGCTTCGATTTAATGAAATTAGACTGAAGCCCACTTGATTAGCATTGCCTTTCAGCTCTGATACTCGTTATATGCATGGGATTCTGAATTAATGAAACACTACTTCGGTCTGTTTGGTTATTACTGCCTTGGGATATATACTGCCTTGGGATATATATATGTATATATATATATATATATATATATATATATATATATATATATATATATATATATATATATATATATATATTACGGGCTTTCTTTCGGTTCCGGCATCCTATTTACTTTTGACGCTTCGAAATCCTGACACGAGATTTCAGCCACCTAATTACGAGTGACTACAGTATCAATATCTCTTTCGGGCTTGACATCCTTTACACTCCTACATTTAAAGGTAATTAAGCAGAATTTCAACAATTCTGTTTATGACTACCTAGTTTAGCAGGGGTTTAACAGGATTTCTTTTGGTTTTGACACACATTTCGAGACAGTCTATGGTAACTATTAAACGTGACTGTACACTGTGCCTGCCTTTGAGGGGAATGGGTGAGAGATGAGTCTTAATTACTGTATTGTGGTTCTCAAGGACTGCGTTGTGGTTAGCCTCCTTATGATGGTTGATGTCTGGTGGATATCTGGAGTAGACAGAAAAAAAAATAACAGAAGATGGGGAGAGAGGATAAGGAGGAGAAATTGACAGAATGTAGAAAGGAGAAAAAGAGGAAAAGGAAGAACCATAGGACTCCAATGAGGATGAATCAGGAATAGGAGAGTGGACAAGGAACTGGAGAAAGTAAAACAAGGAAAAATGGAGAGGAAACGGAATATAGGTAAGGCAACGGACATTAACAAATGGGAAACGACAGAAAAAGAAGAGTAAGCCAAAAGTGAGAGAAAAGAAAGGAAAGGGAAGAAAGCAAACGAGAGAAAGAGAGAGAGGGAGAGAAAAAAAAAAAGACATAAAGAGCGGATGAAAACCAAGACTAGGACAAGAGATGGAGGTGGAGAAAGTAACCTAAACTATATTGTACATTGTAACTTAGTGATATTGAATTCCCTTGTACTGCCAACCAGGTGTCAAACAGATGTATGTAATGTTTTATAGCCCGGCTACCATACTTTGTAAGCTTTATGAACTTATAGTCCCAGATAAACAAACATGCTTACGACCATTTCCCTCTCGTAACTTTTGATTTGTAACTAAAATTTATATTTGGGAGGGTGAACAAGACAGCAGTGAGAAGCTTAGTCACTCTCCTTGCCTAGTCATTCCTGTAATAAAAAGATATCATGGAAAAATAGACCCACATACTTTGTGTTTATTATGAAGACAGAGCAGTTTCGGCCCTACTTGGAACACTTCTGGTAAGTTATTCCACCATCCACCAACGGGGAATTGGAAAGAAATGTGGCCCAAGGTTCACCTGAAACGTGAACTCTGTGATACAGGCTTAAATTTATCGACATTTAAACTGCTGTATCTTCACAATAAGCACAATTCAAATAAGTAGGTATAATTGCTCCATCTAAACAATTCACAACAGTTAAATTTGTATATATTCTTACTTACGAGGGGGATTTTTTCGTAAGAGTGTTCGTAAGATCCGGGAGGCAGTGAATGTAGCGTTTGGTGCCTCTTGTTTCAGATGCATTTCATTACCGTACACGTTTTGCTGTTTTTGCTAATTATTGACTGTGTGCAGCAATATCAAATTTATAGTGCATTGCAGCTTGAGTTACACGTGTTGCAAGGTGTGTGCAAGAAATTAAATTATAACGTGCTGCAACTTGTGTGGTGATTGTTGCAAGATGTGAAGTGATGTGGTGTGTGACTGCAACGAGTGTATTTCAGGAACCCCCCGATTATTAGGACTACGTTTGTGCACCAGAGTATCAAATTATCGTGTACTGCAGCTTGTGTGATGAATGTTGCAAGTTATGCGTGCAGGAATATGCAGTTAGATGTACACGGCACCGCAGCTTGAATGAGTGTTGCAAGGTGTGTATTCAAGAGTATCAAATTAAAGTGTACTGCAGCTTGTATAATGGATGTTCCAAGGTGTGCGTGCAAGATTATCAAATTATGGTGTACTGCAAACTGTGTGATGAATGTTTGTAGGCAGTAGTGTGATGTGGTATATATCTGTTACCTGATGACACTGAGACACTTCGTGGCATATTTTCAGAGCGATTTAATTTACATATTTCTCCTTAAATTCCCTTGTATGGTATTTATCCCTGTTAACATCAGTAACATTTGTATCAACAAAGTAGTGCGCCTTGATGGCCACAACGTATAACTAAGCACTGCTTGTAAATTACCTATGAAAGTCTTGGGTAAGACTATGCGACATTTCACTTAACAGCTTTTTACAGAGCAGGTGTTCCATATGAGTACTCGTTCAGAGTGGTTCCACTCAACTCGAATCTAATTATCTTAACCTCTGCTACTTACATGCAAAACTTCAGAATGATAGAGGAACTCGAAATATGTTTTTTGGACAAAATTATTGCTTAAATTTTCCGCTTGCCAGCATGCCCTCAAATGAAACTCTGACCATAACATACAGGAGGATATCAACCTGTCATATGAAAAAATAATGGCTGTGGGAAAGACGCCACGAAAACCTCCTGAGCGCGCGTGCGTGCGTGCGTGCGTGCGTCTGTGTGTGTGTGTGTGTGTGTGTGTGTGTGTGTGTGTGTGTGTGTGTGTGTGTGTGTAAACTACCCCACGCATGAAGCTTGGTCTCTGGGAAGCTGCAAGTCTGTCTGTAAGCATCTCAGTTTTTTGTATTCTTCTTTTAATAAAGCTTATGATAATTGTCGACTCTTATTTCCCTGTCAGTTGCATTTTTAGTACAGTGCCCTTCAGCATATGACGTTTCCTCTACTTTTCTTGGTTGCTAATCAAACGGACCCTTCAATGTGACTGCACTGGGACAACGACTGAGCTGCACAGGATTAGGGAACTTAGTCAGATTAGAAGAAACGTGCTATACCGTACGGTAGGTATCGTATTAGGATTGATACGAATCCATCTAGTCACCTGAGGGACATTCCATTCGTCAAAGAATTACTGACTATACCCACTTTACTTTAACCTGACCAAAACCTGACATCTCTCCATCTTGAATACTGACTTGTGGCAACAGAATAACACTAAAATCGGTGCTAGTCACAAAGAAGTGCTATGGAAAGGATGCAGAGCCATAGTATTGTCAGATTCTGCCACTGAGTTACATGGAATAACCTTCAAAGGGACAAAAATGTAGACCAAGTTAAGGTAAAAAGACTATAATAAGGACTATAATAACTGGTAAAGTGCTCAAGTACTTAATGCAGGCTAAATTACAATGTATTCACCTGAGGATTTCGCAGGGATGGTACTTAACACACTGCCCTTCACCTACTGGTTTATAGTCACAGAGCTCGAAGGTACAAATATTTAGCCTTCCACTTAATTACCGGTAACTTTTAAAATGCCTACAAATGACACATTACTAAGAGCTAGGAGGTTAATGCGTCTTCTCTTGCTATGAACACATTCTGGTATTTCATTCATGCTAAACATGGATTTTTTTTTTTTTACCCTGGGATATTCTGGCAGTGTGTGATGTTTGGTAGCAGCGCGAGGTAAGGCAGTATAGACCGTATTGTGTGGCAGTGTGTAGTGAGGTATTGTGCAGCAGGTATGAGATGTACAGGTGCATGATGTCTTCTAGCAGTATAGTGTGCAACAGTGTGACGAGTGGTAAAGTGTAGCAGTGTGAAGTGTGTGTTTTGTGTGCCGATGAGTGGTTTAGCAGTTTTAAGACTGTAGAGTGTGGTATGGGAGTGTACGGTGGGTGACGAGGTACCGTACGGCAGTTTGAGGAGTGGCAGAATGAGATGTGTCAGTGTGTTTTATTGCACAGTGACTTGTCTAACAATCTTTATAATCCAAGTTACCTAATAAGTACCACAAATCACAGACGCCCTTAGTCATAATTACAGGCAGTGTTTTTCCTGTCATACAAGAGTGACGCTGCAAACATGTGGCGCCAGTCACAGATCAGGCATAAACACTCCACTGACTATCAAATTAACGAGTTCGATGATAAGACCTTGAGAAGCAGTTACCCTGGTATTAGGAGGCTCCCGGCACCTTTTCCTGACCAGTTTGTTTACTTGGTGCGTTAAAAAATTTCATGGATGATATCGATGCAAACTGTCCTTGTTATAAAAAAAAAAAGCTAATAAACAACATACACCAAGTCTTACTAGTTTATTTTTGCACTTAGCAAATCAATAATTTTCTCATGGATGTCTCTGATGCAACTGTGTCGATGTTTGCAATATAAAAAGCAACGTACAAGTCTTACAACTACACAGCAAGAATAAAATATGAGATGGCGCTACCATCTGAAAAACATTTAGTTCTAGTGGACTGGTGAATGTTTTATTATAGAGTAAATGGATTATCAAAATAGAGGCAGGACCTATATATGGCGTGCGAACTCCATAGGCTATCTTATTCAAGATGGTTGTTTGTTACTAAGTTGCAAAACCCCTTCCCTACGATACCTTTTATGATATTATTCTTACCATCACCTGACAGGTTTTATTTAGCTTAGGCGATATATACTTCCCGCGATTTTGTGGTTGCTGAAACAGTAGTGAACTGATGGAGACAGTTATTGTTGTGGATATGTTTTGTGGTTGCTAAGTTAGTAATAAGGAGAAGTTTGTGACAGGCTGGTGATATTTTGAAATTGCTGAGATTATACATAGATGTCTGTGACGGACTGATGATTTGGTAGTTATGTTTTCTAACTGCAAGTGGAACCAGCTCATGTGGGGCGTTTTTCTTCAGCTCACAGTGACTCAACGCGAACAAAGAATTCACGAGAAGGTGCTACAGTCTGCCAAGACCACGAGAACGCGGCCTCCATCTCCTTGTCGCCAGGCGGAAAGTGTTGACCTTAAAAACCTTTTGTGTTGATAAGCCTGACCCCTGAACGCCGCCCCGACCCCCTGCAGCTGATAAGGACAGATAACAGGCGTCCGTATCCCCCCCCCCCTACCTAACCTGGCTCCCCCATCCAGTCCCACCACCTCACATGTTTGAGTAAATAAGAGAAATCTGTTTATCCGTAGAGAGAGAGAGAGAGAGAGAGAGAGAGGTGGGAAAGCAAGTTTAGGGATACATGATTTGTAGTATGCATGAAAAATATCGGTGTGTGTGTGTGTGTGTGTGTGTGTGTGTGTGTGTGTGTGTGTGTGTGTGTGTGTGTGTGTGTGCATTTTTAAGTGCTTGTCCGTGTACATAAACAAACTGTATTTACAAAGCAACTAAAATTTACACAGAAACATGAGACAGTTTTATAGAACAATGTATCAAGGTGATCAGAACTCGAATAAATGTAATATACACCAAAAAGTAGAATTTTTACGAGCTGATATCACACTTGAATCACCTCAAATATTTCTCACACAAACTTTCCTTCATTCTCCACACACACACACACACACACACACACACACACACACACACACAAATATGTAGAATGTATAAAATAAGAGAATATTTGTAAGTTAATATTACATCCAAGCTACATATGGCAAATCAACTAAAAATATTCCTATCACAAAATACTTGTCTTTAACTCAGTCTATAGTCAATTAAAAAATAAA
Source organism: Coenobita brevimanus (assembly GCF_032717465.1). NCBI lineage: Eukaryota > Metazoa > Arthropoda > Malacostraca > Decapoda > Coenobitidae > Coenobita > Coenobita brevimanus. The sequence continues at coordinate 23,438,371 of NC_137047.1, read as the reverse complement.
GGGAAAAAGCAGGCACAAAATATTTTTACTGGACACTGTCAGTTAAAACAATGCCTCTCGAAAATTGGTGCTACTGCTGCCACTACTACTACTTCTACTATATACTACTACTACTACTAATAATAATAATAATAATAATCATGACCTTTCTTCTCACCTAAAGATGAGGTAAGATTAAGAAGGCATGAAGAAAATATGAAAGTGGAAGAGCTATCAAAAACAAACTCAGTAAAATGGGCCACACACTCAGTCGCACATTATTCAAGCCCCTAGAATCCTGACTTCACTTCACATACTTAACCATCTACACATTTTCTTACAGCTGAAAAAACTGAAGGTGTCTAAATAAAACACGGTAAAAATGTAAATTCCTTTATATCAAAATACTTCTAAATACACAAATTCTCCTTCTTCTTCTGTACCCTAGAGACCTAACACTAAACAGATATAAGACCACTTCAGCCTCTGAAAATTGAAAAAAATCTGCGTCCATTTTTATATTTAATCACAGGCATTCGTGTGTTTTTTTCCTTGGTGTTTGACGATTTTATGAATTAAAAACTATCTTCATCAATTTCTTCGCTCCAATGGCGTTCTTCTCCCTGTTAGATAATTTTGTAACTTAGACAGACCCCTCGTAGTGAAGGGGCTGAATACATGGATATCCAACAAGCTCCTAAGATCAATTAATCATGCATCAAATAACCCTTTTTTTCTCTTTCTTCCCTCAATTTAGCCCCACGAAAATCATTTTCTTCTTTACTTTCTTTTCCGATTTCGACCCAGTTTTCCTTCTCTGATTTCGGTCCCATATAAATTATTTTTATCTTCGTGTTCGATCCCAGTGGTCTAGGCGGGTGGCAAAAGGAACCACAATGGCCGAAGTTGTCCCATCTCTGTTTACATCACGGTCTCTTCTCTACTCTCGCCTTAACCCCTTTAGGACGATGCTGCCTTTTTCATTTTACTCACACTACTTCCGAGAAATTTTATCCAAGTTAAGAAGGGCCCTCAGTACTTCCTTAAGTCCCTCCTTAAATAAATAAAATCGTCTGGAGATAGTAAAAGATGCCGTCCTCGTAACAGCCCTAAAAACTTGTGACCACAATTACACAACTACCGTACCCTTAGACTGTACATGGTAACTATTACGTTTCTTATACAGGCAAGAAATAAAAAATGTTGGATCTTAGCTTACAGGCACATGGTAATGATGATTTCTTAAATTCTGAATGGTTCTAAACATTTTGTGAAAGACGGAGGTTAGGTGCAATATGTTAGCAACCATAATAAACAAAAAAAATGTATTATAAAATCTATGCCATTTTTCAAATCATCCTTCCTAAATCATTAAAAAGCAAATATAACTGACTGCTGCTAAAGGAATAACACAAGTCAAGGTATTTATTGTTCTCTACGTTCTTTTGCCTTAAATCATGAAGCTGCACCTCGATTTCTTCTGCGGTTTTAATAGCACTTCTACGTGCACTACTCCTTATATTCTACGATGGATACAGACACGTAAAATATTTGTACGCGTGTGGATTTACAATTATCATTACGTGGGCACTAATGAGACTTAGGGTCACCAGATACACAGAGACAATCAAAACCCTGTCATAACTAGAAACAGAATTTACTTAGGCTATGCAGGAAGACAATGAGACATTGGGAGGTATCATTATCCTTTCCTAGTACATCCTGCAAAACACAAATACAGGTGACGACAGGGAAACTGATTTTAAGTCTGTGAATCCTGGTCCTGGTTCGAAGTCTCTCAGGGACAGAAAACTTACGTAAAACAAGGCTGTGTATGCACAACCTTGGATATTCATTGTTTTTATCCAGTAAGAGATTGTGCCAACGAAATACAATTCTGGGAAGGTCATGTGTAACCTTCAGTCTATGTTTTCCTAGTCTACATGAATGTTCGGCCGAAAAAACAAACAAAAAAAGGGCAATTCTAAACCTCCGGCTTTGGAAAGTGCTTTGCATTGTGAAAAGCAAGATGACAGGTTTTGATATTGTCGCTGAAGCATGTGGAATTATAAGTATGGTTACAGATAATGGTATTGTAATGGATTGGTGAAATTTGTTGTCACCTTTTCTATTTACTCATGAATTTGGCTTCATTTTAATTCATTTCTCTTTACACCCACTGCATTTAGCTTGTGACTTATTTACAAATCCAATTACTTCGTAGTTCCCAATTTACGTACAATAACCAAAACAGAAAGGTACCATACACCTGACATGCCTTTAAAATTGTTGATAAACGGTCGTAGGCCATTTTTCCCTCGCGACTCTAAAAAATGCTTACACAGATAATGAAAGACGTCAACTACTAACCTAAAAGACACTGTGAAGACGCGAGGCTGCCGAACCACCAACACACACGTAATCCATAGTTGCCTGCACATTAAACATACAAAAACTACTGGAAAATAAATGAACTCAGTAAATCTCCACACACTTGCATTGTTTTCATGCGTGTCGTGACTTATGTGCCAAATGTAAACACTTCTCCCGACAACACTGAGGGCTGGGGTAACGAGCTTCCAATTTTTTGTTCACTTTCGTATTTCTAGTACAAAACTATATTGATATGCCACTGAATATGGTGATGATAAAAAGGGAAAATGTGAAAGAAATAACATAGGCACAAGACAGGCTAGAGGGAAAAAAAATAAAAAAAATAGGCCAAAATATTAATGTCCGTGGATGACTAATGTATTTTTTGTTGATTCTAAATGATGCCATAAAAACCTCTGTAATTATGACGTAAGGAGATAATTTTTTGGTGTGGGATGAGTGATGAAATGTGCACAGGAATACATAACTGGAAGACGATGAAAAATATACACATAATGCCTTAATCTTACTATTTACAGTATTCTCTCTTCTCCATTTCTAACAAAAATACTAAATATATTGAACACTACAACGTGAGATAAAAATACGTCTATTTGGTCCATACTAGTACATCTTACCAAAATCTTTCAACTAGCCTACGTTCTCAACGGGATTCGTTCAGCTATCTAAGTAACTAGTCTCTCTCTCTCTGAATCATGAGGAGGAAAAAATAACAAAAACCTCAAGGCACCAGACCAGACCAACCTCGTCTCCGATAGTAACTAAATGTAACTGTTCCCGCCTCCTTACAAACAGGATCAGAGTCACTCAAAAAAAATCTCAACCCACTGTAAATTAAACGTGTGTGTGTGTGTGTGTGTGTGTGCTGCAAGAATGTGTAGCAACTCCTGATTAGATTTTACTGCAATCAAGTTCTTCAACACCTGTCAGCTACTGTTAATCCCGGTGTTTTCATGTCTAAAATGACTTCATCATCTTCGTGTGTGTACCTTCAGTTCACCTTAACACAGCTCAGCGTTCATGTTTGAATTCTAGTGCCTCAGTATCGGCAAGTTATAATAAAGGGACACTCAAATGTTTCACCCCTGACTGCAGTGAATGTATGTGGTCACGCAACTTATTTTTTAAAATGAATTTATGATTTCCCATTTTTCCTCACAGTACCCATGGATTTTAATTTTTCCCTTTAATTTTTTACCTTTCATACTGCACATGGAGTCGAAAGATCCCATCCTAAGTCCAATATATCAACCTTAATCAACGTTGTCTGCAACATGTCTCTCTAACCATGATTTTCTGTTCATATGAGTCACAGTTCTTCATCTTTCATACATTAATCATGAACTGTAATTGTTGTGGCAGTGACTTGTCAGTGGACTGGTATTATCTAACGGTGGTATCGTTTGTCCATTACTATATTTTATACTACTTAGGCACTGGCATTGGCCATGTACCAATTTCTGTGTTCTCGTATCACATTCAGGACTGCAATGATAGTGAATTTGACACCTATATAATTCACAAAATGGAATCCGTCACACTTGGTATGACTGTGGTGTCAAATACGCTCTTGGTATTGTCCACAAGTTGGTATCATTAGTGTAACAGCCCTGTAAACTGTCACTGCTGGAAGACCTGAGGGCAAGGCAAAGCACAGACTGCTACAAATGACCATCCACCTTCCTGCATTGTGACCCTGGCGTGTTGTAGGGCAGTGGTGGCAAGGAGAGAGACGTGGAAGGGGAGAGATAATACCTCTCTTCGTCCTCCATCATTCCTCTCATTACCAAACGGGGAGGATGAGAGATACCGGTACTTATTCCTCTTTATAAGTGGGATTCGAGAGATGATGCATTTCTTCCTCCAATGGATTGGGGAGGTAAGGAATAGAGATGATGTAGTGTTCCTCCCTCCACTAGTCATTACCTCAGAAGTGCTGGTGGGACAGGTTCAGAAGAGATTATGCACTTCTTGTTCTTCCGTCACTCCTGTCATTACCACCGAAAGGCTACAGGAGGGGAGGGGAAAAAATGATGCAATTCCTCTTTCTCCACTGCTCCTGTCATTACCACGGAGAAGAAGGCAGTTGAAGTTGCGAAAATGTTATTCTTATCCATTCTGAGAGTTAAAAGTAAAGAGGAAGGTGTCGTGATAGCCACCTTTGTGTTTTCCCTTAATTTTACTTCTTTCCTTCTTTCTTTTTCATTTCCCTCTTATTTTACTTTTACAGACTTCCCTGTTTACTTCCCCTTTGTGCAATAACCGTGTGCTGACAGGGTGAAACTGAACATGGCTTCCTCTTCCTCCTAATGATCTTAATTCAGGCTTAAATAGAAAATGATGTTGAAGTTAGACTCCATTTTACTCCATTTTGTGTTTGTGTGTGAGTATTGACAATATAAAGATGAAAATAGCTCCTTCTCTTCATTTAATCCTTATATCCTATTTGTTTACTATCTGCGGATCAAAGGGAGAGGTGATATGGCAAAAAAACTGGCTTTTATCCTTAACATATAAATTGTAATTCATTCTTGCTTTATGTGCGGAATGACACGAAGGTGAAGGTGTACTGAAGAATTCCTCCTCCATTTCTTTTCATGACATCCTTCTCCTGTATAGAGTAGAATAAATACAAACCTCCCCGAGGACTGCCAGAAAAATAATGACAATTTCCTTTATAAATGATGAAGAAACAATCTTTTTTCCTTGTTTGTTTACCTTGCCGAAAAAAAAAAAAAAAAAAAAAAAGCAAGATCCACAGATAACCGTGTCATACATCCTCCTCATATTTCATCTTTTTCTGAACACCGTCGAATAAAAATATGCCTCTCCTTTTCCTTACATTGTGTAAGGATCACATCAAAGACAGCTACACGAATAATTTTCCTCGTTACTCTTGTCCACATCCCGTGTAAATGTGCAAACAAACTTCTTTTTCTTCTTTTTTCTCATCTCTTTTCCTAATTTTATCCTTCTACATATCATATAAGAACCACTCTTTCCTCCTTTCCTTACTTCACGTAACTCCTCGGTATGAGGAGTCAGAGGAGGTTAGACATCAGTAAAAAATATATCTCAATTTTATCCACCTCGAACATGGCGCATGAAAAAACCCTTTCAGTTTTTGTTACAGTATAAAGCTTCTGTTTCACATTACGAATGACAGGCGTCAGAGTATTCATAAAGAGGAAAAATATTTCCTATAATAAAAATGTGCTGCTCCTAGCCATTCATATAAACATCCACCTTGGCGCCACTCTGCTGCAGACTGAACAATGGTAATCCCTATCCTTGTTTTCCTTCTCATTTCCCTCCAATCTTCCATCCTACTCTTCTCTCTCTTCTTTCTCTTTCCTCCCCTTCTTTTATCGTCTTCTTCCTCTCACTTCCGTCCACGGACGATGGTGGGAGGGCGTGGTGGGTGTCATGCAGGGGAGAGGGCAAGGCGGGATACCAGAAGCAGCTGTAGGTAGGCGCTTTGCACTGGCCGGTGACGTGACAGGTGACTCAGTGCATCCTCCATGCTGAACCATTCCCGGCGACGACCTGGGGAGGTTGGAATGCAATTAAAATAATGGAAATCCCTCAAAATCATTCAAAAACAGATGCAAGCGATATAGAAAATCACTTAAAAATCATGAAATTCACTCAAAATCATTCAGAAATAAGTCGAAGCAACATAGATAATCCTTTAAATACCAAAATTCACTCAATATTAGTCGATTCAGTATGCAGAATGAAATGGATGAAGAAAATTACATGAAATTACCAGAATCACTCAAGCAAATTATTCTCAACGACCTAAATGGTATAAAAAAATCACAAAAAATTATTGGAAAGTAAACATATTGATCAAAATACTTTAACTACTCTACGATATTCAGAATACCCCTCCCTGTACTACAAATTACTCCAATACTCAACATTTCTAATAATTACTCCACATATATGCTCAAAGTCACTTATCTACTCCAGATCCTCAAAATTACTAAGAATATTCGATAAATTCAAAACTATGCCAACACTTGTGATACTGAAAGGGACCCGATACGTCACACAAAACTAACAAATAACTAATTATATTCCAAAATAACCCAAAAAACCAATAATAAAATAATAATAATATGATGGTGATGATGATAATGATGAATCTAAGGTAATGAGCTGTAAGATGGGAAATGCAAAAAAACAGCCAATATACCCAAGGGAATGCAAGATGGTCTCCACACAGCAAAAGTACAATGACCTGTTTCTGAGCAAATTGCCATGATGGTTAAAGAACAAACTAGAACATAGAATCATAAAAAAAAAAAAAAGCCCGCCAAATAAATAAAAATGTTTGGTGGTATTTGCCCATGGAACAATTCTCTCTCTCCCTCTCTCTCTCTCTCTCTCTCTCTCTCTCTCTCTCTCTCTCTCTCTCTCTCTCAGGTTAATGAATGACTGGGCAGATTACATCCCAGAAAAAAAAAAAAAAAGGGGGGGACCACCAATCCAAGAAGAAGAGGGACGAGACCCCCCCCCTCTCCTAATATCAATACAGGCATTTTATTTTAATTTTTAAATTTTGAAGAATGTTATCTTTTTCAACCCCTCCTCCTCACAGTAGGTTTGTCTTTCTCCCTCCCGCCCTCTACTTAACTACATAATATATCTAGATACTCCCTAACTACATAATATCTAGGTACTCTCTAGTTACATATCTTTCTAGGTGCTCTCTCCTGAACTACAAAGCTATCTAGGTGCTCTCTATATAACTACAAACGGTATACTGGTGTTCTATAACTACATGCATATATTGACGTGCTCTCTATTTACACAAATGAACTACACATATATGAAGATTCTTTGTACTTAACTACATATACTTTACATATCTAAGTGTTCTCTAATTACATATATATCTAGATGCTCTCTAACTACGTGCAATAGCTGTGATCTCTAACTGCAAATATATCTAAATTCTCTCTATTCCACTACATATATACCTCTGTTCTCCCTATCTCACTACACAGTCTGGGTGCTCCATAACTACATGCCATAACTATCTACGTACCTCGGAAGTAAAGCAGTAGAATTCTGATAGCAGATAGCCGTTCAGTAAGGTTCAACCCAGGAGACAGCCGTGTTTCTTTCTAGCACTCCTCAAAGCCAGGATATAGCCGGGGTTCTTTTTATTACGGTTCAAAGCCAGGAAATAGCCGGGGTTCTTTTTATTACTGTTCAAAGCCAGGAAATACTTGGTGTCCTTTCTATTACGTAAAAACACTGCTCGGACGAAGTGTGTTCTCTTTGTGCTTAAATTATCTGGACTACCGCAGCCTCGTTTGGACCCTCCGAATCCCCAGTAAAGGATTGGCTGTTACCGAATTATTTATTTATTTATCATTCTTTAATTTGCCATGACGTCTTTCTTGTTCACTCATCCCCCCTCCTGTAAGTTGATTCCCTTTATTCTCTCTCTCTCTCTCTCTCTCTCTCTCTCTCTGTATGTATGTATGTATATATGTATGTACGTGTACGTATCTATGTACGTACGTATGTCTGTCTGTGTGTGTATATGTGTGTCTGTCTCACCCAGATGTGCCTCGGGGTACTGTGCCTGGACCTGCTTCACCGTCACCACGAACACTGCAGTACGGTGCCTCTTGCGTCCACTGTGGTGCTGGGTCTGCAACGGAACGCATACTGTTAGATTATTGCACGATCAATTGATACATAGGGACGTATTCTCGACGGTTACGGAAGCACCCTAACACCTCTTCCTTAGCGATTCATATTTTTGGATATGGCTGGTGAGTATCCTGTTTTTATTTTGTTTTTCCTTCCTCTGTTCATCTGACAAAAAAAAAAAAAAAATCTATGCAGAGTATGCTGATATGCGAAGGATTTATGTAACACAGAAGAGAACAGTAAGGATGTTAAGCCAAATAAATCGCTTGGGAAAAGGTGTTAGGGCCAACAACATTACGACAATAAGGGCCATCCACTTTGACTTAGCCTGAAGTTATTTTAAAAATCGTACCTTCCCTTGACAAGCTTTTAATTATGGAAGAGAATATACCTAACTTCTTA
>NC_137047.1:23389923-23424923 GCF_032717465.1 Coenobita brevimanus | reverse complement strand
GCAAGGAAAGTAAATGGATATAAGGGGACACTGACCTAAAAATCAAAAGACCAACTGTACACTCGCCTCAAAAAGACCGAGGTACCTAGCGATGTTCCCCTGCACACCAGCTTCCTCCCACGCCTCCCGGATGGCTGCGGTAGGCGTGTCCTCCCCAGCCTCAACGCCTCCACCAGGCACCAACCACGAGCTTCGGTCCTTGCTGGAGACGAGTAGCACCTGGGAGAGAGGAGGAAAGGGGTTAGGGATGGTGAGGAAGAAGAGAAAAAAGGAAAGAAACGAAAGAGGGAGAGAAGGGAGAGAAAGAGGGGGTAAAGGAAGAGAAAGAAGGAGGGAAGAGAGAGAAAGAGGGAGTGAAGGGAAAGAAAGGAGAGAAGGGAGAGAAAAAAGGCCTTAGGATTAACAATACATATGTCAATTTTCGATAAATGATTAAATATATATCTATGGGTATGACTAATCACTGGTTCAGACACTCCCTATACACACACACACACACACACACACACACACACACACACACACAAACAACCCTTCCCCTACATACAAAGACGCAAACTTGTACCTGTTAATAAAAGCGAATTACAGAGGGGATGATTACGTAAGCACACCTAATTAAACTAGTTATCACTTTATCTACCTGTCAGTCCACCTGTCAACCAATAAGTACAGGGCCGTCAATAATTCCTTTACATTCCTGGGATTTCTAACCAATGAAACCATAGTCCAACCCATCTGATTACTCTTAATTAGTTTACCAAGACCTCATCAACATCTTCAGGTGCTAATCAAACTACTTATCACCTTTACCTGTCTGTTACTCTACCTGTCTACTAATAAGAACAGGTTCGTCAATAATCCCTACAAAACTTTCGATTCTGAACTATACTTTTTTTTTTACTTTAACGGCCTTAAAAAAAAAAAAAAAAAAAAAAAAATCAGCCTGTTTCACGTAGCTCAGTGCCCGAAAAACAATACCATGGCTCTACATCCTCTCCACAGCACTTCGTGACTAGCACCATATTCTAGTGTTCTTCTACTGTTAAAACTCAGCATTTAAGATGGAGCTATAGCAGCTTTAGACCACGTTAAAGTGAAACGTGTATAATATAGTTACAAACTGATCTTGGTTACCTCTACATTCTTTCCACAGCACTCCTTCGTGACTAGTCCCATAATCTAGAGTTAATCTACCACTACAACTCAGCATTTAAGATGGAGAGATGGCAGTTTTGGGGCAAGTTAGAGTAAAACGCCTAAAGTAAAGCTAGCAACTCCATAAAGTTACCCCTTTAATTCTAACTTTTTTTTTTCATGCTTTATTCTTGCTGCCACAGACGAGGGCATTCGCGTAAAGTCCTCTGGTAGTGAAGGAGTTAATGAAGGCAATATCTAACCCCTCCAGTTTGAAAAGTCATTCCCAAGCTGAATAAAATCGTCTGGAGATGATAAGAACGAACGGAAAATACATCACCAATATGAAGGGGTTAAATACGAAAGCCTAAAAAAAAACAAAGTACAAGAAGTAATATCAAAAAATCATATTCAAAATAAATCGCTAAGGCAGTGGTGATACGAAGCTTCCCATTCCCACGATATGACGGTCTCTGTCACAATCTACCAATTTTTCTCCTGATGACTCTATCCATCTACCAGCACGGGCAGGGGTAGACTGGAGTAGGACTGGGTACGTGTGTGGGTAAATGGATGAGTGTTTGTTTTTATCAGAGGCCTTACTGGTAGCGATGAACAGTGGTGGATGAAACGTGGGTAACCGATAGATGCAGGAACCAGTGGATGTCTATCTACCGACCTGGCTCTCTGTCTACTTCATCTGTTTGTCTCTTAACTCAGAATCATCTACATTAACCTTCGCTTATTTGAAGTTGCTCCTATTAGCCCTCTTGCAATCTCCTTTAACTCCCTCCACCTCTCTCTGCATATACGTATGTAACCTAGAAGCACATAATTCATAAGTATGCTGATACCCCCAATAAATAAACAAAAATAATGGGAATAAAAAATTTCACAGTTTTCGTGTATTCAGAACAGTGTCATGAAAGGGTCACATTAGGCACCTGTCCTTAGTGTTTTAGGGCCTACAATATTTCCAGTACGGGTTGCGGTATGGATTCTGTGATGTGGTGGATGAGGATTTACAGGCTTACCTAACAGCATTACAACCTCGGTAAAAATAAATAAATAAATGAATAAATAAGTAAATAAATAATACAGTTGTTGAGACAGCCACAAGTGACTACGTTGAGCTGACAGAAACGGTCCCAGGGTACAAGTATGCGTGGCTCTTAATCCGGCCTTGCGTGTATTAATATCTTCAAGGGAAAACAAACTTCTTATACAACCAGTCGTTGTTTATTTAGCTCTTGTGCAATACACCCAAGGAGGTCGCCTACACCCCTACACAACCCCAGCGGATGAATACTGACGGCAGGTTTGGTTGGAGGTCCAGTTTTTCACGCGGAGGTTGTGTTGGCGTGTGGGGAGGAGAGGGGTGGGTGACCAGTAGGCGAGCGGGCACTAGAACCGTTTTGGTCTATTGTGTTTTTCGAGGCGTATCCTATCCTTCACAGGCTGGTGGTGCAAGTTTTAGCGGAGATCTCTGTGTTGCTAACCTGGCCAGAAGGTTAAATGATACACACAAGCGATTTAATGTGCGTGACGTCCTTCGAACAGTTTTTCGTTTACGTATCTAGGAATCTACAACCAATGCCATACATTTTTTAATCCCATTTGAAAAAAATTGTGACAATCATGACTTCAAAAGACATCTTGTATACTTTAAACAAGTATGGAGATAAGGCACCGGTAACCGACATACAATAAACAAAAGTTAAACTGTTGCGAATAGTAAATTAGTGAGATATACGAGTGGGATAAAGACACTTTCACAAGACACCAAGCAACATTTGATAGCCCCATTACTAGATGGACGCCCAGAGAATTCAATCTGTCGATACAATGGCTGCCAACTAAAGATTAATTCCAGAGATCAAAACATAATTTGAGTTCTATGTAGGATTAGATGTTGTTATTCATCTACTGTCACTACCAAGTCAAAATTTGCATTTCACTCAGAAATCCACGCTCAATTAAAATAAATACATTACTTTGCAACTCGCATTGGAAAGTCTGTCGCCTGGCAGTGATTGTGACGTCACAGATGCTAATTACAAACACACAAGCCTTGCCCTGGTATATTAACTCTCCCTGCTACAAAGTACACCATCTACATCAGTGGATAGTGGATACACCTGTTACACTTTTGACGAATGTCATTCAGTTGATTTACACATGCCTTCAACTCGGTCACAAAAACAAACATGACTCATTAAGTCACAGGTCTCTACTCAGATTCTGTTTTCTGAAAGGTTTGGCTCCCAGACACTGCGCTTTTGGACAACTTCGGCACATTATTTTAATGCTTTTCATTAAAACTGAAGACTGTTGCTTCAGCACACGATATACAGTCATGTACTGTATACTTGCTGCTGAAATAAGAACTTCATACAAGAATTTCTCTCCATGACTGACCTTTAAATATAATTTTTTTTTCGTTTTCGAGGTCTTATTTCGGAATCCTAACAGTCCTGAATATTAGGGGGAAATTGTACCAGGATGCCACTGACCTTGACCGATCGAAATTTGGCAATCCCGTAAAGGTAATCATGCCGAGAATGAAAATGTCACGATATAAAACTTGTCTAATAAACCAACCGGTATTTTTTTCGGCTTTCATGATCTTATTTCTGTATCCTACTGACATTATGTATTAGTGAAAAATAATATTAGGCTGAGAGTGAAGCCGAGAGACATTTGGCAACTCACAGTGAATTCAAAATGTCGTGATATGAAACTTGCCTATTAAGTTTCTCATTTAACCCCTATGACATTTCCCAAAGTACAATGGCGTGACATATTTGTTCTCCAATACATTTTTACAAGCGCATATAATAATTACAGTAGGTTATGGAAAGGTCAGAGTGAGTATAGATGTTTTGTGAGGGGTGAAGGTGTGGGGGGGCGGGTACCTGTTCCAGTCCTTGTCGCCTGAACAAGGCCTAAGGGAACTCAAGTATGGGTTTTTCAGTCTGCCAAAAATATAAATATATAAATAAAATATGACAGAAGGGAGGGCAGTTGTTTTTACTTAACAGATAAAAATACATGCTAATCTTTTGGGCACAAGAACTTTTTAACTGGTATTTCTTGATCACTGTGTTCAACTTTACAAAGATTTCTATTAGTGAAGGGTAAATGAAGGTTATATCTCATCCATCCAGTTCGAAAAGTCAGTCCGAAATGAATCAATTCGTCTGGACACAACTACTAAACCCCAAAACACAACTGTGGTGGACATCAATTAAGTAATGGGGGAGGGGGATGGCTGTCGCCACTGGAGATCCTTTTGTCGAAGACAGTTTTCATGGAAAATGATGTGAGGTAACTGAATTACACACACACACACACACACACTACAATACATCCTGCAGTTTTCCTTGTGGTCTTGAAGATCGATGGTGTGTATAAACTGAGCACGAGAAAAACAATCGCAATGAATATATATATATATATATATATATATATATATATATATATATATATATATATATATATATATCCAATCCTACATTGCCTCATGAGGAGCGTAGGAGCCCGGGGTTAGGCAGTTGGTCCCGACATTTAAGATGAGAGTGACCAGCCTCACTCATCCCTGAGTGGCATATATAATATATATATATATATATATATATATATATATATATATATATATATATATATATATCAAGGACTTTTAATAACAGGACTATAGAGCTCCAGAAAAACATTCGCAATAAATAAAAAAATAAAAACAGCAAAGACTTAATAACCAGGACTATCTACTTTGACGCCACAACCCTTTTAGGACGGCGCTGACGATGACACTAACAACGATGATGACAATAATGACTGTGATGATATTTATGCAGTCCAATCCTTCGTATATTGAGGAATCACATTAACTACCCTCCCCACCCCCCCAAAAAAAAACAGGATCTAGGCGTCAACGAGCATGCAACTTTTTATTTCACCTTTACCTACATTAGTAAATTAAATTCCTGATGCAGTGAGTCTCTTCCTCATTCTTAGCTACATCTGAATGTTTGGTAATCACGTAGGTTTAAGAAGACCCCGAGCTAAGAGGCTGTAATAATCGTTCTATAATACACACACACAAGCACGCAATAGGTCAAGTAAATTAAAGTCTACACGTACACATGCACTCGACATTATTTCCATCCACTTTCATAATATCTGGCGTTCGTACCCCCTCCCACCTCTTCCCCTAGATGTAAATACGCATGCAAAAAAGTAGGGTACAAATGAGACAGTCCTTTTTTCTTTTTCTTTTTTTATGCGACTTATAATGTCAATATCGAGGTGGGTATCCTTAGACAATGACTGCCGACCCTAGGGAGCTTCCTCATCTTCCACCTTTCTTCTGATGAGCTTTGTTTTTGTTAATGTGGCTTTATATAAGAGAAGGTATAAAGTCCTATTATTTTTAGTCAAGGAAAAATGTACCCTTTATCACACCATTCATGTACCAGGCAACTTAGAGAGAGAGAGAGGGAGGGAGAGAATGGGAGGAACGTTAATTCATCAGACCGCGATGCGTTTTTTGCTCATCGTCTTTGCACTTTTTTTTTCCCCTGTCCTTAACCACCCCGGATGTCACCACACTGTCAGACAACGAATGAAATTTAGCATCAATTAAAATATCAGTTCAATGCCACAAAAGTTCCGTAATATTTCAGAGCAATCCTTAGATTAACAGTTTGTCCTGGTTCAATGCACGCTATCCCAAAAGCATTCCAAACTGACGATATTTAGGAAGCTAAATCTGACCCGAATTTCCTGTACAAAGACCGATATGGTGCACTGAAAACTTATGACTTTATAGTTTTACTGCCAACTCCATCCTGCACGGGTCGATATCATGGAGCACACACACATACACACACACACACACACACACACACGGCACAGAGAAATTTACAACTACATTTCCGACTGGAACGCAGCCTTCTTACATCCCTGGTGCTTGCGAAACTGGCAAAATAAATCACTCTCATACCCCCCTTCCCAGGCCGCACTTCCTGGCAATAAAGTACAAAGAAATATTCACACTTCATCCCCAGTTATCTCATTATCTGTACACAATTAAACGAGGAAATAATCACCCTTTATCTCAAATTACCTTGTTTATCTGTACATGATTAACAGAACTATAGGGGCCAGACGATATTTTTTTTTTTTTTTTTTTTTGCGCGGCTACTCGTTTGGTTTGGGTTTGCAATACTTCCGTAACCCGAATATAATAAAAACGAGCGAGTGCTTATGAGAAATGTTTGTTCAGCTCCCCAGTGAGCAAGAATTATGTTGCATAATGGACTCTTACTGCAGTGATTGAGATAAGATGACAGTAAGCGCGCGCGCGCGCGCGCGCACACACGCACGCGCACACACACACACACACACACACACACACAGGGAGAGGAGTGGGAAGTAGCAGTTGAAAAAACAGCCTGAGAATGCGTGTGGTGTGGGACAGAAGCAATAACTCTTGTCAGGAGAGAGAGAGAGAGAGAGAGAGAGAGAGAGAGAGAGAGAGAGAGAGAACAAACAAGGTCAAGGAGAGGTGCCAGTTGCCAGGATATATCAGTAAAACCTAGCATATCCTGTCTGGCACATCATACCCAGTAACGGCATATTGCCATGAAAATAAATAAATATATCTTTTCCCCAATCCTAATTCCTGCCGAAGAGAAGGGGTGAGGTAGAATCCAAAAATAAAAGAAACAAATAAAAATAAAATGTGTGAGCTGTCAAACGATATCTCTGTGGTCACATATTCATATACAAATCAAAGAGAAAGTATCATATATAATTTCTTTTAACATACAAGTACTAACACCAAATAAAAAATAACAATAATAATAAAACCACACCAGAAATATAAATCTTGCTCTTTCAGTGTGTCTAAAAATACAAGCATTGCTCTTCTAGCCTCAATTTCAACTCATTTTTCATCCACTGTTTTCATCTTTCCTAAACCTTATTATTTCTTCACCGACTCTAAGCGCTTCTTTGACCTCAACTTTTCTATCCTGATGCTTGTTAGTCCCATAAAGACGAGTTACATGAAATATTCAATATTTGTTTGAGATTCCCTTCGTAATCTTGCATCCCGACCATTATGAAATGATGGAAATCCTATTGTGTCGTACGTGGAATAGGAGACTTCGTCGCACCTCTTCCTTAGTGATTTATTCCGCCTATTACGCCTTAACATTCTCGTGTATACCATTTACATAACTTAAATATCGGCACAGTTGACATCAATAATATACTGTACAAGACGATAATGAAGAGTAATGTGCAGAATAAATCGCCATGGAAGAGGCGTTACGAAATGACGAAATCTCCAGTCACTTTGAATACGATCTTCATCCTGTAAATCCTATATAACTTTTTTCCTCCTCTGCATAAAATGTCAGTAGGTATGCCACACTGTCGAAATATATCAAATTATGCTTGCAAAATATTAGTGCTTGCTTTTCACACTCAGATATGTTTTTCACAATTGTCAACACCACTTAGCGCAAAGACGACATACAAACACCATATCCGTAAAATATTGCTTTTTACTTGAATGAAGTCAATAGGATAAGGCTTCCACTGTCAACATTTTCCATAAGGCGAAATATCAACAGTGTCATACTTAAATATGTAGTAAACACTGCATAACTTTTGCTTGTATAAACACAGGTAAAAGATCACATGTTCAGACCCAAACAAACTCATGCAAGCCAGCACAAAACAACTATATTCGTCTGCAAGCACGAGTGTTGCAGACACTAAAAACCTTTAAAATATGCTCCTGATGTGTGGATTTCTTTCCCTTTTTCTTTTGTTTTCTGCATAAGATATGCTAACAAACAACCTTATATAAAGAACGATACAATCAAGCTTTTTCTAAAATAAATTTGTCACATGAGGTTGCAGAGAATACGAGAAAAAGCGAAATAAATAAACCTAAACCTCTCCAAAGTGGCGCGTAACTTACATTGGCGCCACCCGGTTTCTGGCAACTATCCCGCCCAGGGGTTGCAGGCTCATGTATTTCTCTCAACCATTTCCAATTAATGTTCAAATCTCCAGGTATATGGTATCATATTTAACCCAAAACCAATCGATATGCCAATAAATATAATAAGAAAACAGGAGGGAAGATAAACAGGCTAAATACGAAGGGGACCGTGTGATCTTATAATTGGCCTAAACGGAGGAAAACAACTGCATGACTCAACTATCTAACACTTCTCAAACGCTTCTAACAATAGCCTAGCGTGGGCAGCCCGGCAGTTAGACAGCAGCTGGAATGTGGGCTGGGCCGGTGGTGGCTTGTAAATGATACAGGTATGTGATTATAGCTGTAAATTATAGCTAAGTGTATGATTATAGCTGTAAATGATAGCCTGGTAGAGGCTGATCTGTAAATAATGCTGGGTATATGATTATCAGTGTAAATGATACTGGATACTGGGTTATCAGTCTAAACCAGTGGTTCTAAACCAGTGGGTCTCAAGCCGGGGGGCGCGTCCCCCTAATGGGGCATGAGCAATTCCAAGGAAGGAGCGAGGACTCAGAGAAATCATAGAGTGGCTTGAACAAGTGTGTGTGTGTGTGTGTGTGTGTGTGTGTGTGTGTGTGTGTGTGTGTGTGTGTCAATGAAAACTTTGTTTTCAGTATTCATATTCGGTCTCAGCTCCAGCACATTTTACCTGGTAACCGTGTAATATATATAATTTTTGTCTTGCCTAGCCACCTTCCTGCTCTCTCTCTCTCTCTCTCTCTCTCCAACCTGGTCACTTCGAGGGAAAACTAAAGATATCAGAAAGTCTCACATTACAAACTGGACCGCACCCCACTTAAAACACTAACGCCCCTAAACTTCCCCCCCCCCCCAAATCCCACGAAAAGGATAGTGGCTGCAGAAGGGCTAATTCAACCTGTGTTCACCTGGGTTACCGTCCACTTGAACCTGTGGCACAAATAGCAACAATAATTCAGCAATAAGTTTTCAGAGTCAGATGACGGCAGGAAGAGCGAGGGGAGGGAGGAGGGGGACCTAGATATCTGGACCAAGGGTATGGGCAACGCGACCCGAAAAAGACTGAGAACCGCTGGTCTGGTCTAAACGATGGTGAGTATACGTTCAGCGTAAATGATGCTGGGTATACGATTATCAGTGTAAACGATGGTAGGTGTACGGTTATCAGTGTAAATGATGCTGGGTATACGGTTATCAGTGTAAATGATGCTGGGTATACGGTTATCAGTGTAAATGATGCTGGGTATACGGTTATTAGTGTAAATGATGCTGGGTATACGGTTATTAGTGTAAATGATGCTGGGTATACGGTTATCAGTGTAAATGATGCTGGGTATACGGTTGTCAGTGTAAATGATGCTGGGTATACGGTTATCAGTGTAAAGGATGGTAAGTATCCTATTATCAGTGTAAAAGGTGGTGGTTAAACGATGCTGTCACAGATTCTCGATGTAATTAAGAAAATATGTAGGAATAAGGATGCCAATATGAATTTAACTAACGCTTTCTAAGTTCTCCTCTACGAAAAGCCTTCATCCACCCATCCTTCCATCCAATCCTCTTCTGTACCACCAGGAGAGTAGGGGACCGGGGTTAGGCCAATCAGTTCATTCAAGATGGTCTCACAAACATATAAAAGTTCGTCTGGTAATTGCAAAAAACGAATATTAAACTCATCGCACAGAAAAAGTTAATGAACACTTTCTAATCATTTATCTACAAGACGTATCCCATTCCAATCCTCTTATCTACAACAGGTTTGCCCAAAAAATCAGCTGGTAGCATAAAAAAAAAAAAATCCTTTGTTAAAAAGGGCCAATATACAATTCAGTAATCTAGCCTAATCCACCCTGAAAAAAGAACAGAAAAAAAAAATGTAAACAAACAAGGAACTGCCCGCCCTGTTTCCACCACGACAAGCCGCCTAATACATTTTTGGCCGCTGACGAAACTCCGCGACAAAAACTAGTACCAAGGAGACGGTGCAAAGGTCGCGGCGTTGCATGTTACCGCGCGAATCCCATAAGGAGCAATCGTCTTACATCTAGGCTCAGAATTATTGTGCTTATCGTCTACAGTTACGGAACAAATCGGAAGTAGCTATCGCCCATGGGTTATCGTCCTCTACTAACTGCACTTGACACCTGTCTTATGAGGATCTTGAGGGGTGATCGTCGTTTATTTAATTTCTTAGAGAGAGAGAGAGAGAGAGAGAGAGAGAGAGAGAGAATGTGTGTGTCAATATGTACAAACTGATCACACGTGAACATTTTGACTCGCCACTATCGTATGTATCGCGTGAAATATAATAAATGCATCGTCCGTATCGCCTGAGTTATCATCCCTTCCGCTGTGCTGTGAATCTTAATCCCACTTAAGGTGAAAGACAGCGCGTAGTGATACCGCCAGATTACATTAAAACTTCCGTATGGGCCGAGATGGTTCAGAGTTAGATAAAACATGGTAATCCTCCTTTACTGGTAACCTATTTTTACTTCCTTCAGTTCGGGAGAGTTTAAATGACATCTGAATCACTCAAATACGCAACAGTATTTTCCCTTTATTTAGATTATAAGAAAAAAGGGCAGAGAAATTAGATAAAATAATCATATATCACTGTAAATGACAATAAGCCTACATCTATTTAGTTTTAATCAATGGTATATACAGTATAATAGCTGTTACTTTTTGTTTTCTTGTGAAGGTAACAGTTTCACTACATGAGACGCACTACAGGATATTTATTTAAGATGCCCCTAAACGATCCGAGGAAAGCACCTACCTATTAAACCTTTACCAAAAAAATAAAAGAAATACATATATAAAATCATCATCACAGTCATCATCATCATCATCCAGTCCCGTTCACATATGAGGTAGGGGATCTTAAAACAGGAGAAGGAAATCACAAAACCAACAATATTAAATAAAATCAATCACATCCACAAGTAAATAAATAAATGAATAAATAAAAAATAATGGTGCTATCCACAAGTTTGATGGTAATGAGAGTGGAAGGTCACAGGTGAGTGGTTATTACCTGATGGCGGTAACTTAGAGGGATAAAGGTACACACACACACACACACACACACACCTAGTCTATACATACAAACATCTACATTTCTAATACAAACATACAGTACTTCTCTTTCATCACACACGGCCTCTCTCTCTCTCTCTCTCTCTCTCTCTCTCTCTCTCTCTCTCTCTCTCTCTCACACACACACACACACACACACACACACACACACACACATCATCGACAACTGGACCACCAGCACATCCCTCCCTTTACTTCTGCCTCCCCGGACGATTTTATTCACCTCAACAAACCCCACCACCACAATAAATAAAGGGGTTAATGAGGGCTATTATCCAACTCCTCCAGTTCAAACCGTCTCTCCAAAGCTTTATAAAAAATCGTCCTGAAATGGGGTGGAGGGGTTTATCACTACAGAACGAGGATTTATTTTACTTTATTCCTATTACTAAAGGACGATTTCATCCAGCTTGGAAGTTGGATATATTTGAAGGGAGGGAAGGGGAGAGGATAGGAAGAAGGGTGGGAGAGTAGAAGGGGGTGAATGGAAGGGGCAGAAGGGTAGGGAAGGGGAAGATGGAGGTGAGTGAAAGGAGGGGAGGGGAGGGAATAAGTGGGGACGAGAAGGGAGGGCAGGGGATGGGGAAGAAGGGAGGGGTGGGTATAGGAGGGGAGGGGGAGCAAAAGGGTGCCTGTCAACTCTCACTTACACGTTTGACTCTCGGGCACGTGTTGTTGGGGAGGGGAGGGGAGGGGAGGGGAGGAAGGAAGACGCAAGTAAGGTTGAGAGGAGTGGGGGAAGATGGAGAAATGCACAGCAGTAATGGGGAGGAAGAGGGAAGAAAAACAGAAGGTAAAACACACACACACACACACACACACACACACACACACACACACACACACACACACACACACACGTCTTTGAGTCACTGGTAACCCATCATTCTCCAGCTACTAATAAAATACTACTGTTCCAAGCCAGTCTATTCTAACAGCAAGAATATACGATTAGTCAGGTGTTCAGCTACTACTACTACTACAACTACAATTGCTACTACTACCACATTTACCCAGAGCTAGCACGAGTACTACATCCACTAAAACTACTAAAACTACCACCACTATCACATTACAAGTACCACCACCACCACTAAATCTACCACCACCACCACAGTCTACCACAACTACCACCACCACTAATGTCAACACAACTTAGTACAATGTTTTGGCGGGGTGTCAAAAAGTTTGGTCCCTTCTTTTTTTGTGTCGGCTGTTACGTCTAATTGTTTACCTCTTGACCCATACTGTCGAAAGCAGCGAATCTCTCTGTGTGTGTGTGTGTGTGTGTGTGTGTGTGTGTGTGTGTGTGTGTGTGTGTGTGTGTGTGTGTGTGTGTGTGTGTGTGTGTGTGTGTGTGTGGAATATATTAAGAAATCCAATATTCTCGACCACAATATCAACCGTGATGGTCCTTTAATAATTTTGGTGCACTTCTCTCTCTCTCTCTCTCTCTCTCTCTCTCTCTCTCTCTCTCTCTCTCTCTCTCTCTCTCTCTCTCTCTCTCGTACTAAGCGTCTGCGTACCCAGGTGTGTGAGATAGAGAGAGACCTTGGAATGAGTGTATGTGGGTCAATGTGTGGGGGGTTAAGGCCTTGTTTCACATCCATACTAACCCATTTTTACCCATACTCACCCATATATACCTACACACACCCACTCTCATCCATCTCTACACATACAGTCATATATACCTACACACACCCATATTCATCCATCTCTACACACACACACAGTCATTCATACACGCACTGGCTTATCTTTTGCACATTCCCACACACATCCTTGCTTACTCATCTATAACCATTTATATTCATCTGTTTTCATTCATACACAATCCTACTCATGCATGCCTCTTCATATTCAAGTCTCTTACGTATTTACTCACCCATACACATTTATATACATTAATTAACTCAGGTCAGTGATCAATGAAATTCAGTTAATTATAAAAAGCAACATAGAGCATTAGTTTATATGACTGTTTTATACGAGTATATAAACTAAAAATTATAGTGGATTCAAAATTATAAAAAAAAAAAAAGATGTATCTATTATATCATATTAGCTGTAGGGTAGGCGGCCTTAGAGATTTTTTTTTTATTTTTGTATACATGTAAATACTGTGAATATTCGTTTTTCTCTCGCTTAATTTTTACTATAGGAGGGTTATATACAGATGCAACAGTGAATTCTTGATATCAAAGCTAATCTTATACTGTAGATACCCGCGTGTTATCATAGCAATTAGCTATTTTTAGTCATTCAGATTTCTTTATCACTGAGATGACTTGATTTCAATATTAGGAAAGAAACTCACATAACCGTTGCGTATTGTACCGAATGTAATACTGTAATACTCATGAAACTTGACTGACTGAGCAACTACGACTTCTACTACTATTACTACTACTATTCCCTTCCCTCTCCCCTTCCCTCCCTCCCTCCCTCCCTCACACACTCAAGCACTGCAACCGCTACCAAGTGTCCAAAAAGCAAGTCACGTGAGGTTTAATTCTGTAAGCTTAACCTACACCACATCCCTGCCAGATGGGTGGGTACGATCACAGCACCGCACTACTCTATCTTAACACTCCCTCATGCTGGCGAAGTACGAACAGAGAACGAGTGTCCGTAGAAGGAGTGATGCGTTTAAAAGTCAACGTTACTCTTGTCCGACTGTTTTTATCTCCTTGGTTCCTAGTCAGATTTACCCTCCACTCTGACTACACTTGGCCACCAGCTAAATCGAAAGAATTAGTGGTCTTTGTCACGTTAAACACACTATAATTTAATAACTGAACTTTACTTAATAACGCAGACCCGACTGATAAAAATTACTATACTCTTTTCACTTCAGACTGGCTTAAAACTGACATCTCTCCATCTTGAACCCGTAAGCTGAAGCACGAGATTAACATACGAACTGTGCTAGTCACGAAGAAGTGCTATGAAAAGATTGTAGAGCCGTAGTAGTCTTATTCTTCCACTGAGAGAGAGAGAGAGAGAGAGAGAGAGAGAGAGAGAGAGAGAGAGAGAGAGACTGCTGCTAGTACAATTAAACGAGTCATGAACTAAAAATAAACTGAACTGTTGACTAATTTTCGCAACGCTCTCTCTCTCTCTCTCTCTCTCTCTCTCTCTCTCTCTCTCTCTCTCTCTCTCTCTCTCTCTCTCGGTAAAAATGGTGTCATCGTACTGGAAGGGTATAATTATCGCCAGTTTGCCTTAATTACCTCACCATTTATAAAGTTCTTTCACTTTAACTTGGCCCAGATTTTCGTCCCTTTCGCTACTTTCTTTCAAGGGAGCAAAATTTTCTTTCAAGGGAGCTATACTGTCTTCGAGTAGCCTAAATCAAACACTAAAATATCTTAAGCACATTCGTAGAAGCAAGACGGGTTGATAAAACTTCCCTCTAATTTCCCTCAACTGTTGCAAATCGTCTGTTAGTATAAGAAAAAAAAAAAAAAAAGGCTATCTAGTCATATTCACATCAGCCAGAGTTTTCTTCCATTTTTTTTTCCTTTTTTCTCTCTTTTTTTTTTCCCATAATAATCTCATTCTGCTGAATAAACGGAAGAGGAAAAAACAAAACCAACAGCATCAAATAAAACCACAAACCCACAAGCAAATAAATAAGTAAATAAATTAATAAATAAACAATACTGGTGCTATCCACAAGACAGAATTTAACAAGATATTCACGTGTGCCTGGGTGATACAATTTAACAAGATATTGACACGTGCCTGGGTGACGAACGTGGATTAAGGCCCCAGTAAGGTGGAATCTCAAGGCTTTGGCAAGACGGATTCGGTGAGCAGAGCAAGACGCGGCGGTCTGGGAGAGAACGGGGTGACTGGGTCTTAAATAGCAAGTTGTGTAATTGGTTCGGGATTACAGACGATTTCCTTTTTCTCTATTTATTTATTTACTTATTTATTTGATGAGATAATATATAACTTATGGGGGAAAATTTAACAGAGAATGGGGTTGTTGGGTTAAACTGAATGGACCTGTGTAATGGATTCAAATAAAGAGACGATGTATTTATTTCTTTATTGGATGAGAGAAAATATAACTTGGGAAAAATTAAGAATAGGCCTGGGTTTTATAACTGAATGAACTTGTGTAATGGACTCAAGATAACAGAGATGATTTCTGTTTGGCTCATAGAAACAGTAGGTGATAGAAAGTTAACAAATGGTCTTCACTAATTGCAATACCATGTTCTTGTTCTCCTTCTTCCAGTTCTTTCCTTGTAGCACTAGTCGCCCCTTCGCTGCTATGGACGCATCTGCATATCATTCATTCTACGTAATACTGGATGATTTTGGTTCCCTGAGAGAGAAATTATATGGTGCAAACTAGACAGACGTACTCCCTTCAATCTAGCATCAGACAATTTGGGTTTGGCTTAGAAATTATGACTCTTGCTGCTACGGGATGCAAAAATGAACGACCTTATTCTTTATAGCACAGAAGGCTTCGTGGCGCTCTCTCTCTCTCTCTCTCTCTCTCTCTCTCACACACACACACACACACACACACACACACACACACACACACTTTTCATGCAAGGTAAAGGTGGACGATTTTCTTTTGTCTGGGAAGAAATTAATACCCTTGCTTACTAGACACACACGTTAAATTTATTCAGCCTAACACTAAACTATTATTGCTAGAATAAGAGAATAAACAGTGGCTTTCTGAGGTTACAAAAGTTCTTCATTGACTACAAGAGCTTTGGTTTGTACAGAGGGGTTCAAAAATAGTGCAACAATTTATCTTTTTTTCCTTTACCTGTGTCAATGTGATACAGGTGTGTGCTTACATTCTTGCTCTTGCTGTTGCTTTTTTTTCTTTTGAACTGTTTACTTCCTTCGTACATTTTCATTGCTAGTGAACATGATTTTTGGATGCTCTCTCTCTCTCTCTCTCTCTCTCTCTCTCTCTCTCTCTCTCTCTCACACACACACACACACACACACGCACGCACGCACGCACGCACACGCACGCACGCACGCACGCACACGCACGCACGCACGCACGCACACACACACACACACACACACACACACACACACACACACACACACACACACACACACACACACACACACACACACACACACACACACACACACACACACACACACACACACACACACGTCCTCGGCATCCCTCATATTTAGCGACCATGCACCACTCCGCCACCCCCTCCACACCACCCTGCCTTCCTTCCTACCTCCCCTACAGCAGCCTTGACACACAAACCCTTAAGCTACGACAAACATATGACATCTACGCGATAAAAAACAACTATGGCGCACATCTGGCCACGGAAACAGCGGAGGAGGAGGAGGGGATGAAAAGGTGTAAAATTAACTCTTTCATTAATGAGAGGTAAGTGGGAGTCAGGGCCGAGACTCTCTCTCTCTCTCTCTCTCTCTCTCTCTCTCTCACACACACACACACACACACACACACAAACACACACACACAAATCATTAACCCGTTTTTGCTCAGTATATATTCAGGTGATGTCAGATTGGTGGCTACATATGACAATTAACCAAGGAGAATCATGCCTACCTCTTAACTATGTATTTCACGCAACCACGACTTACTATTAAAGTGGTTAGCACTGTCCAGCTCCCTCAGAATATATATATATATATATATATATATATATATATATATATATATATATATATATATATATATATATACACTTACGGTCATTTGTGTGTCTGATCCATTGCGACAAGTTGGATGAAGGGATACACAGGCTTAAATTCTTAATTCTTCTAGCGTTACGGTCTAGTCTTGATTTTCTCTAACGTTTCGGGCTATTCTTAGTCCCATCAGTCCTTCCTATACCATGCCACCTGTATTTCATTCCTGTTACAACTATGGGATTTTATGCAGTTTTGTGAGAGATTAGGCAATGAAGGAGTCTGTAATGACTCGTTTGCGAAGGATAGGTAGTGTGTGTGTGTGTGTGTGTGTGTGTGTGTGTGTGTGTGTGTGTGTGTGTGTGTGTGTGTGTGTGTGTGTGTGTGTGTGTGTGTGTGTGTGTGTGAGAGAGAGAGAGAGAGAGAGAGAGAGAGAGAGAGAGAGAGAATAACCTCAAAAAGAGAACATGATAATAACCCACTACACGTGACACGACCTACATAACAGGCTCATAAGACAAAAAAAAGAAAGAAAGGAAGAAAGAAAAGAAAGAAAAAGAAAGAAATTAAAAAGAAGAAACTATAATTATTCACCAGTGCAAGAAAACCTGAATTAATCCCTCACACCTAAAGACTTTCTCTCATAATCTAAAAATAACCACTTAACGTCTGGAAGAATATAATCATGATGTACACAGCGTCTCAAGATGGTTAATGACTCCTAAGAACAAGCGCACCTTTATAAATCAACCCTGATATCTCTTGCTCTATGTACTGTTTAACTTGTACCGTCGTAAATAATGGCTTTATCGTAAATGTAGTGGCATTATATATCTTAACTGCTTTGCGGTGGCGAGTGGTGGGTGTTTGTGTGTTTGTACCCTTATACGACAAGCATGATGCATCTCCTCTCTGCTACACGTGCACGCACGAAAACACACACACACACACACACACACACACAGGTACACTTGTTCTCATACAAACACGCATGCACTGTACACGTGTAGTCTCACATGCATGGATGGACATACAAACACATGCGCACGTGTTCTCTCTCTCTCTCTCTCTCTCTCTCTCTCTCTCTCTCTCTCTCTCTCACACACACACACACACACACACACACACACACACACACACACACACACACACACACACACACACACAAGCACAAATACATTCCTACACAAACTTCAATATACCGGTACGTCAAGGAACAACGAAAGCGAACTCACACAAAAACAAGTAAACGGTATGTCACTATAACACTAATAATTCGGGTTCATTTATTAATTTATGGATGTATTTATTTATATACGTATTAATTTTCACAGGCTGAAAAAACATACTATTGTATACATGTTCTCAGCATTTAATACCTTCCTTGCTTCCTTTTTCCTTTGACGTATGTCCCGAAAAAGATCAGAGAACCATGGCTGGGATCCCCCTCCACGTGTGAATGTGGAAATTGGGTGATGATGATGATGACGATACGACAATGCTCCTCCTTATACATATGCTCACCTTCCTCTTCTCTTCCTCTCATCGCCACCATCACCACTACCACCATCACCACCAACACCAAAACAACCATCATCACCATCAGCACAGCCAAACACCACCAACACCACCATCACTACTAAGAGCACCAGCACCACCAAACACCACCAACACCACCATCACTACTAAGAGCACCAGCACCACTAAACACCACCACCACCATCCACTCACCTAGTTTTTACAAGTCGTGGTAACCAAAGGGAAGAAGACCCAGATAAGTTACCTTCAACATACTATAAACACACTAGACTAAGTAACCATGCTAGAAAGGTTACTAGATCACCTACATAAAATGAAAATGATTATAGGAATTGGATTAGACAAGGCTGGATGTAATGTTTGGTTACCGTAAGACTGGTAATTCTCTCTCTCTCTCTCTCTCTCTCTCTCTCTCTCTCTCTCTCTCTCTCTCTCTCTCTCTCTCTCTCTCTCTCTTTCCAGTTACCAAGAAAATGTTGGAGTAGCTGCAAGGACGGCAAAGTGAGGGTAACTAGTACTGAACATGTAGTACTGCATTATTACCGTACTATCATTATCATTAGTTATTATTATTATTATTATTATTAGACAGATATATAGATAGCTAGATGGATATGAGGAAGCGTCTCTATGAATGGCCTTGTAAGTCTGTCTCTCACTGACGATTTTCGGACACGAAATGCTTCAATCCCGTAGACTTCACCGACTTAAATATACACCACACCATACATAATCACCTTCCCATACCATACCACACCAAAAAAAATCACCCTTCACACCATACCACACCACACAATAACACCCTCCACACCACACAAAATCACAAAAAATCACTCTCCCACACCACACCACACAAAATTACTCTTCCACACCACACCACACCCAACAAAATCACCCTCCAACACCACACACAAAACACCACACCAAAGGCATTAACCGAGAGGTCTTGAAGCTCCCCCACAGAGTAACCTACTTTTGTATTCATGGTAATCTACTGGTTTTCATATAATTTTAGTTACTCCTACACCAATTCCTATAACCGTATAATTAAGCACAAAATTTCAATTAACCATACAAAATTTACTCGTACATCTCTTTTTAACCGATTAGTATAAGCGTCACTTGTTCGAAGTTAAACCGTCAAACGTTTTTAACCGTTTTAACCGCTGACGGCTTAACTGTTTACTATGTTCTATGGTCTTCCTTATTCCCGGTCCGGGTACTGTGTCAAGGCCGTCCCAGTACCGCCAACAGTAAACCCGGTCTTATTTACCCCATTCGTATGGATGGTTTTGGTGGAGCTCGGTGAAGTCTTGATTTCTGCGGGATGTTTGATTCGCGACAGATGTCTTGTAACGCACGAAAATAAAACCTTGGGAAAACTTTTCATTTGCGCGTTCCGGGGGAGAGACTGTTATGTGTATTACGTCGATGTGCACAAGGCCCATAATGTGCATACGCAAACGCACGTACACGAGCACACACACACACACACACACACACACACACACACACACACACACACACACACACATTCTTCCAAGATACCATTCTGCCAAAGTTTACGTCCTCCCTCCCTCTCTCTCTCTCTCTCTCTCTCTCTCTCTCTCTCTCTCTCTCGTCACGCACCATGCACTAAGACTCACTGTCAGTACCGTGACATGGATATATATATAATGTGAATCTAAGGTACCTGATGCGATTTATTTAACCATGTATGAAAGACAGGCATTTTTATTTATTTAGGTCCTGGTGTCCGTAGTAGTCTTATTCTGCCAGTGAGCTGCGGAAAATAAACAGAAAAAGGACGAAAAACTGGCCCAAGTTAAGATAAAAGAACTATATAAATGTTGAGGTAATTAAGACAAAATGGAGGTAATTTAACCCTTTCAGAACTATGACGCCAGGGAGAGAGAGAGAGAGAGCCATAGCAGTGAGGGGGGTTAACACTGACCTGATCGTACCTACCCTAGCCTGACCTAACCTAACCTAGCCCCTCCTAAACCAGCCCAACCTGACCTAACCTAACCTATCCTTATAAAAACCAACCCTACTGTAACCTATACTGACCTGATCCATACCAGCCCAGTCCAACCTATTCTAAACTCACCTGACCTGACTCCATACCAACCCAACCCAACCTACCCTATCCTTAACTCATTTGACCCAGCTGAGAGAGGCTGCGGATGCGACCCCTCTTAACCTGACCTACTAATCAGGGTCGTTATCTGTCTTATCTAATCCTTGTTCTTGTCCAACTGACCCACATGATGCAACTGTCCTCTTCACTGACATCAATTTCATATCTCCTTCACTGATCTTTTTCTCCCTCGTCTCTCTCTCTCTCTCTCTCTCTGCGTCTCGTTTTCATATCTTTTTTCATTCTCATCGTCACAACTGTCTTTCTCACTGACAATACTGTAACTGAGTGATACATTCTTCTCTATTACATCTTTACCATTCTCATCTTCGTCAGTCTTCATGTCTATCTGTCTATCTGTTTATCTATCTATCTATCTATCGCCTTTACTTCAAAATCCCCTTAAGCTACCTCCAGAATAATCTCTTCTCATCCAAGATCCTTTCAATTTCACCTTTCTCACACCCATCTTCATAAATCTTGCTCCATATCACTGTCTCCTAACTTCCTTTACTTTTACCTCCTTTCCTCCAAGGTTCCTCCATTCTTACAATCTTTCCACCAATTTTTTATCTTTCTCATTTTCATCTTCATTACGGTCTTCCTCCACGACTGTCCTTTCCTCCACAATTCATATATATTTTTCTTTTTAACAAGATTTCTACACTTTTTTTTATTCCTCTTTTCTACCACAATCCCTCCAAGATAAAGTGTAATTTCTTTTCCTCCAAGACTCCTCCACTATACCTTCCATTTCTCTCCAGTACGTCCATATCTCCTTTCCTCCCTCGTTCCTCTACTCCTCTCGCCCTCCAATTCTCTCTCTCTTCTGTAAATCGTAATTGTACTCTCTCTCTCTCTCTCTCTCTCTCTCTCTCTCTCTCTCAATTTCCGACAATCCTCTTCTCACCATTACTTACGATATCCCCCCCTCTCTCTCCTCGATCCTCCCCCTCCCCCCTCCCCCTCCTCCTACCCACTACTCTCATTAGCACCCTCACAAAAACCCACCCATCCACTTCTCTCTTAATTGATCACTCAGTCTTAATCAGTTTCTCTCTCTCTCTCTCTCTCTCTCTCTCTCTCTCTCTCTCTCTCTCTCTCTCTCTTTCTCTCTCTCTCTCTCTCACAGACACACACACACACACTCTCCCCCCTCCCCCATTCACCCTTTCCACCTCATCTTCTCCCTCCCACATACCTCTCGCCTCATTATGTTCATAGTTTTTGTTCACTTTTCCTGCCGGTGGAATGCCAGAGGGTGTGGTGGGCGAAGGAGAGCATACTACTACCTCTCTCTCCCTTTCCTTTCCTTCTATGAATACATTACGACTATGTAATATTAATAGGGCCAGACCACCTCCCTGACATCATAAAGTCAGTGTCGTCTGTGAATCCTGTCACTCAATGCAACCATTCCGCCTACCTCTCCCTTCTCCACTAACTCGCCTCCTCCTCCTCCTCCTCTCCCCCCTTTTCTCCCCTTCCCCAACCCCACTCCATCCCTCATCCCCCCTTACTAACCCTCCCTTCTTTTCTCCCTCCCCCTCCCTCACCCCCTCCCTTTTTCTTCTCGGGTAACCTTGTCTTATTCTCGTCGTGTAGTCATCCATCGGTGCGGGGTGCCAGTTTGATGCAGCTTTCCTCCGTTTTTATGTCCCCCTTTCTATCTTTCCTCCCTCTCCCCACCCCCTTTCTCCATCCCTCACCGTCCCTCCCTCCCTCCCAAACCATCTCTACTCTTACCTTCCTCCCTCAGTCCTTCCCTCCCTCCCTCTCATACCCTCTCGTCACCCTTCTACCCCTCTTCCTCCGTCCCTTTCTCCCACCCTCCCACCCCAAATGTTTTCACTTAACTTCCTCCCTTCCTCCCACCTTTCCCAATCCCTCCCTCCCTCCCTCCCTCCCATGCCAAATTTTCTCTTTCCTTTACCCTCCTCCGTCTCTCCCATACCACTTCTTCACTTCCCTTCCGTCTTCACTCCCCTATTTCCCCTCTCTCTCATAATTTCCTTCTCTCCCTTACTCCCCTTCTCTTCCCCCTACTCCTGACGTGGCTCCCTACATGGCGTGAATAATAAATAGCTCCTAATCTGTCTGTCTGTCCTTCTCATTCCTCATTCCCCTTCACTTCATCCCATCCACTTCCCTACATCCCTCTATTTTCTTCCCTTCACTTCCTCCATCCCGTCCACTCTCATCCATTTCTCCATTTCCTCCCCTCCGCTTCCTCCTCCTACTCTCCATTTCTCTCCCCTTTTCCCTCCTCCCTACCCTTTTATATCCTCCTCCTCCTCTTCTCTTCTCCTCTCTTCCACTTCCATTATTACCTCCACTCTACATTTCCCCTTCACTCCTTTGCTCCACCTCAATTCCGATTCATCCTTCTTTTTCACTTCATTCGCTACTCAGTTCTCATTGGTATATTTCCCGTCCTCTTCCATATATTTTTTCCTCCTTTTTTCCTAGGTACAAAAAACTTCATACCCAGCCTTGCACTGCTTTGGAAAAAAAAAAAAAAAAAAAAAAAAAAAAATTGGAAATCCTGTCCTTCACAACTGCCACATTTATTAACTTAACATCATCATTATCAGTAATTTATCATCATCATCATCATTAACAGCAGTAGTAGTATTTGACATTCATACGTCAAATTCCTCAGATTTACGTCACTGCAACCCTCCAAGCAATGTGTGTGTGTGTGTGTGTGTGTGTGTGTGTGTGTGTGTGTGTGTGTGTGTGTGTGTGTGTGTGTGTGTGTGTGTGTGTGTGTGTGTGTGAGAGAGAGAGAGAGAGAGAGAGAGAGAGAAGATGAAGGTGAGGGTAAGTTTCTCTGCCCACAAACAATTCTTTATAATTATGATGCGACAGGGAGGAAAGTGACGGACATGCCCTAAGTGTGAAGAATATGTAGTGGGAGAAGAGACGAAATTCTGTCCCTGACTGTAAAATAATAATAATAATAATAAAGTAATGACAATTTTAAAAAGCTTGCAGATGAGTAACCAGTGAAGCTCCATTAAATTAACTCTTATACTTACAGTTTTCTTAGGTCAGTAAGATAGGAACTCAACATACCTGCAAAAACAACATAAAATTAGTAACAAGAAAACGGCATATATTGTATCTACAAACAACAACATCAAGAACAACTACAAACAAATAATAACGGTAACAATAACAATACAGCTTATGTGCAATTTTTCACCTAAACACTCAAAAAATATATATATATTAACCGTGAAAAAAATAAAAACACCCACATATTCTTCCTGTATTAATTGCCAGTTTAATTTTAGTGCCCCTTTCTACCTGTCCTATAAAATTTCCACCTGGACTGTCAGTCGTGAAAGGAGTGACCTGTGCATTTTATTTTTTTAAGGCTGAGTGACGGAGGGTGCGGAGGATGGGGAAGAGCTTTATGGCTTCATATTCTATTCTTAAACATCTAAAAACAGTCTTTCGATTAACAAGGAAAGTTACGGTAATATTCTAGTGAAAGACCGTAACAAATCTCTCTCTCTCTCTCTCTCTCTCTCTCTCTCTCTCTCTCTCTCCCCGCAAGAAAATGAGCCTTCAAACTATTAATACTCAGAAGATGAGGTGGCGAGGGGAAAAGTGGGGAGGTGAAAAATGGAGAGGAGAGGAGAGAGGGGGAGGAGAATCTGACCCAAGGCTGTGTGTGTGTGTGTGTGTGTGTGTGTGTGTGTGTGTGTGTGTGTGTGTGTGTGTGTGTGTGTGTGTGTGTGTGTGTGTGTGTGTGTGTGTGTGTGTGTGTGTGTGTGTGTGTGTGTGTGACAGAGAGAGAGAGAAAGAGAGAGAGAGCGAGTATAAGAGGAAGAAGCACAGGAACAGGAAGAGGGGAAGAAAGTGGAGGAGTAAAACAGAGAGAGAGAGAAAGAGAGAGAGAGAGAGGAGGGGGGGAGGGGAAGTGATGATGGAAGGTCGAGCTAATGCAATAATAACTTTGTTTGGCCTAGACGGAGTTAAACACACTGGCTAATAACACTCATTCACTTCCCCTCCCCTCTCCTACCCCCCCCACACACACACTTATGTTTATGTGCTTATTTTTTTCCTTTCTCTTCCCGCTCCTCCCCCCCTCTCTCTCTCTCAGACAGCATACAACTTCTCATCGTCCAAATGATTTACGCCTCAAACATTTTCTCTTTTTTTTGTATTTTTTTCCCTTGAAGAGGCTAGGCAAACACTTTCCTTCCCATCTTCCTCTTCCTGCTTATCTTGGGTTTGTGTGAGTGCGTTTGGGTACGTTATAAAACAATCTTAAGACGTAAACTTGAATATATTGTAAAATTTCACCATTTACTCTTATCCAAACAAATTAATCCACTTTTTTCGTTCTTTTGTTTATCTAAGTTTATATTTTATTTTTTATTTTTATTTTTTAATGAGAATTTTCCGTCGCTAAAATAAATTATCTGACGTTTAAGGGCAATCAAAGGTAAAAGTTCAACCATTTTCGGGGTCACGGTGATCTTCCATTTGTTTTCCTATATTGTGCCTTTCCATTTATTTTCTTTTATTTCACTGCTGGAAAGAAATGCAGTTTCTTCTTTCATAGTGTCAAGGCTTTAACCCAAAGGTTTTAAGCTATTATTATTATTATTATTATTATTATTATTATTATTATTATTACTACTGCTGCTGCTGCTTCTACTATTACTATTATTGTTACCATCGTTATTATTATTATTATTATTATTATTGCTAGTGTGTGTGTGTGTGTGTGTGTGTGTGTGTGTGTGTGTGTGTGTGTGTGTGTGTGTGTGTGTGTGTGTGTGTGTGTGTGTGTGTGTGTTTCTGCGACTGAAAATCGTCAGAAGTTAACTGGAGTAAATTAAAGCCATTCGTGATTCTCTCTCTCTCTCTCTCTCTCTCTCAATGAAGTATGTTTTTTTTAA
This sequence comes from Coenobita brevimanus, assembly GCF_032717465.1. Classification (NCBI taxonomy): domain Eukaryota; kingdom Metazoa; phylum Arthropoda; class Malacostraca; order Decapoda; family Coenobitidae; genus Coenobita; species Coenobita brevimanus. Next base: position 23,399,365 of record NC_137047.1, on the reverse strand, counting down.
TTGTTCTAGACTCTCTCTCTCTCTCTCTCTGAATGAAGTATGTTTTTTTTTTATTGTTCTAGAATCTCTCTCTCTCTCTCTCTCTCTCTCTCTCTCTCTCTCTCTCTCTCTCTCTGAAAGAAGTATGCATTTTTTTTTAAACTGTTCCAGACTCTCTCTCTCTCTCTCTCTCTCTCTCTCTCTCTCTCTGAAAGAAGTATGCATTTTTTTTTTAAACTGTTCCAGACTCTCTCTCTCTCTCTCAATGAAGTATTCAGTTTTTTAAACTGTTCCAGACTCTGACTCTCTCTCTCTCTCTCTCTCAATGAAGTATGCAGTTTTTTAATCTGTTCCAGATTCTCTCTCTCTCTCTCTCTCTCTCTCTCTCTCTCTCTCTCCATAGTTTAGCTACTCCTACAATTAGGTTCCAAATTCCTCCGTTCTTCCCACCCTCCATCCTCCACTACACTCTCTCTCTCTCTCATTTTCCTCCTCTTCCTCTTAGTAACCCCCTCCACCCTCTCTTACTTCATCCTTCCTCCTCCCTTCACCTTGCAAACTCTCCTTCCTCCTCCACCCTTCAGTTTTCTCTTCCTCTCTCTCACCTTTCACCTCTCTTCCTCTCTTTAGCTTTCACTCACATTTCCAATACTCTTCAATTTCCTTCGTTATTATTTCCAATTTATCACTCTTTCTCTTCCAATACCATTTATCCATCTCACTTCCTATTTCCAGGCGCGCACAACTTCCCAGTCACGTGCTTCCCCGATCAGCTGACTCATGATAAACAAACGGTGACGTCACGACCAATCAGCGGGCCCCAAGCATAAATGACGTCACGGATCGAGGGACTTCCGCTGCTTCTTAGCGCTGTGATTGGTCAGTTTTCTGTTCCCGGGTGACTTGGGGTTTACTGAGGTATTTTAAGAATCTCTCTCTCTCTCTCCTGATCACTTTTACAGCCCTTGCTTCCTCCATTCCCTCCTTTTTCTCTCTTCCTCTCCGCGGCTTTTCTCCTTCATCCCTATCCCAATCTTTATTCGATATCCTCTCCCTCTCTCATCCTTCCTTCCTCCTTCCCTCTCCCTCTCCCCACTACCCTCCAGCACGCCTTATCAGTAACCCCCATCCACCCCAACACCCCCACCCCCGCCCTCCCCACCCACACGCTTACCTCAGCACACCATCATATCCCTGCCACCTCGTCAGATGTATGTGCTGAATCCGCCCCCGCCCCACCATGACCCAATCCACTCATCCCCCCAATCCATCCCTCCCCCCTTTCTCGTTTTAGACCGGAGAGAGAGAGAGAGAGAGAGAGAGAGAGAGAGAGAGAGAGAATTAAGATACAATTTCCACCCCTATTTCACATCGATTTATCATTTTTTTTAACTTCTGGCACTGACTTCTACGCGTTTTCCATACAGCATTAAGTGTGGCGGAATGGTAACCGTACTGACTTAGTAATCTCCATACTGCTGCACCGAAACCAAGCCATCCGGGGCAGCTATTACCGGGATTTACTTGCTATGAGAGAGATTACCAGGATTAAGATGTGTTGGTGACGTTTCCTTAATTCTTACAATCTTAGATCCCGATGAAGCAATTTTTGACCCAGTTTTATATACCTCTTACTACCACGCAGTTTACTTGTGCTTAGGTGAGACTTTTTCGAGGATTAGATACAGCCTTCATTGACCTGGATAAAATCGACTTGTTCAGGGTTTGGACTGCAGATGTTAAGCAAATTGGCAACGCTATGCACAGCCTCTCTCTGCCTACTCTACCCCGCCCTTTCTCTCTCTCTCTCTCTCTGGTACCTCATTTTTTTTAACCCGTTCCATATCCCACCGATTACCGTACAATTTATACTGAAACACCCGACTATGGCTATAGAATAAAGCCCGTTTCCAAGGCCCAGCAGTCCTCATACACGCAACAAATGACGTTACACAACTTTACATACCACTATTTGGGCACTGGTACATACTGTTCATACTGAAGTCATGCTAGGGCTGTCTCATAAAGGAAAGGTGTGATGGTACTTGCGGAAGTGGATGATTAGTTAGCGCTTTTGTTTTTCCGAATTTTAACTCCAAACAATTCCCTTCCTGACTATGGGTTCGACCTCGCTTTCTCTCAGTCAGGAGTCCAATACTCAACCACGTAACCACCTTTTCCCCCTCCCCCATTACCCATATTTTCCCCAATTTAACCTTCACTACGTCATGTATATATTACGTCGCCCCCATTTCGCTGCCCCCATACCCTACTTCTACCCGATATCAGCCACACCCAGCCAGATCTTCGTCAGGTTAGCGTATGTTTATTTGCGTTTGCCACAGTTGCACCTAATCAGTCTGCTCCAATTTCTTCATCGCATCTTTTTTTCTTTTTCTGCTCTCTCTCTCTCTCTCTCTCTCTCTCTCTCTCTCTCTCTCTCTCTCTCTCTCTCTCTCGTATTCTTCATAGCCCAACTCCCTTTCATCACTCCTAACCTGATTTCTCCCTTTACTCCTAAGCTTCTTTAAATAGAAATCAAGTCTTTTTACTAATATCTAGGGCAGACAAAACACTGTACATAGTCTGTTTGGTGTGTTTATCTATTTCTATCTATCTATCTATCAATCAATGTATTTATCTATCAAAGCCACGAAAAAATAACCCCCATGTCACCCTTTCCGTCAGGCCGCCATTCCTGTAACTCATACCACCCTTATTCACACACTTCACCCTATCCCTCCACCTCATCCTCTTATCTCCATCTCCCCCTCCGCTTCACTCACAAACACTTCCAATCCCTCCACCCCATCCTCGACCTCCCTCTCCCCCTCCACTTCAAGCACGAACGTCTAATCCCTCCACCTCATCCTCGGTCTCCCTCTCCCCCTCCACTTCACTTATTAATACTTCCAATCCCTCCACCTCATTCTCCAATTCCCTCTCCATCTCCACTTCACCCACAAACACTTCCAATCCCTCCATCTCATTCTTGGTCTCCCTCTCCCCCTCCACTTCCTTGACATACACTCTCCTAGTCAGTATCTATTTCCCTTCATCTAACCATCCTATTCTCCCCTACAACCCTTTCAAGACGCAATAAATAAGTTCATTAACCTTTTTTTTTTTTTTTATCCAATGACGCACATAAATAATACTTCTGAGGGAGATAAGACAAAACTAAAGAGAGAGGAATCAGACAACGAGATAGGAGAGAGAGAGTGAGAGATAAGGGATGTGCTCAAGTGGGTCTCGAGATTCTCCAAGCACCTCCTCCTTGAGCGGTTTTTTCTTCTAAGCGTAAGGGTTTAGATCTGAGGGTTGGTTGGGTTTACTGATCACACACTGTTACTCAGGGATGAAAAACTGGTCACCTGACTTGTATGTCTGGAAAGTATTTAAGTTATAATTATTTTCGTTGTTGCTGTATGTGTGTGTGTGTGTGTGTGTGTGTGTGTGTGAGAGAGAGAGAGAGAGAGAGAGAGAGAGAAATATGACTATAAATTTTAAGTGTACTGAGCAATAGTACATCACATATGGAGTGGTGTTACGGAGCTAAGGCCACGAGAACTAGGAAAAGTTGGGTTTAATAATGAGGCTAAGGAGGCTTGGGGTTAAGGCTCTCCACGCCCTCCTCTTCCTCCGTCTCTCCACATTCTTCACCTTCTACTTCTTTTCCTCCTCCTCCACCACCTCCTCCTCCTTCTCCTTCTCCTCATCATCATCATCATCACCACCACCAACATTATCACCACCACCACCACCATCATCATCTTTCCTCCACTCCCTTCAATTTCACTCTCTCAGTGCTTACTTCATACTGCTTACCCATTATCTCTCTCTCTCTCTCTCTCTCTCTCCAGATATAGACAACACGTAACGCCACCCTTGTGTGTGTGTGTGTGTGTGTGTGTGTGTGTGTGTGTGTGTGTGTGTGTGTGTGTGTGTGTGTGAGAGAGAGAGAGAGAGAGAGAGAGACAGACAGACAGACAGACAGACAGACGACCTACGAATAATAAAAATAACCTAACATTACCACCACAATACCAAATAAATAAAAATAAACAAACAAATAAACAGCTATAAACATCAACCAATACTGTTACCATAGCAACCAGTCTTGAGTCACCGTTTCCATGGTAACACTGAGATTAATAGTAAATAAGAAAATAAACAGTAATTGTATATGGAATAGTAAAGGAACAGTAATAAAGTAACAGTAACAGTGATAAGACTATACTGACACTATTTTGCCAGAACCACAACTACCATCAATACCACTAACAACCACTATCACAACCACAATCCTCACTACCTCTGAACCTACTATCACTATTCTCTAACCACAACCACATCATTAACCAATATTTTAACTATTCACAACAACTACTACCGTTACTACTACTACTACCATTACTACCACAACTATCATAACCACCACCACAACTACCCTAACTTATATACTGCCTAACTTCACTACCACAGCTACCACAACCATAATTACAACTACTACCAGACTAACAACAAACACTACCACAACCACCACTACTACGATGACCACAGCCCTTAACAACTACTCTGTTATCTTATCAATGTTTATCTCATTCACTGCGCCTGGTCAGTCTGTCTGTCTCTGTCTCTCTCTCTCTCTCTCTGTCTGTCTGTCTGTCTGTCTGTCTCTCTCTCTCTCTCTCTCTCTCTCTCTCTCTCTCTCAGGAGTAAGCTTAGTCATTTATTAAGGTCAGACCACTTATAAGGATCGTCCTCTGTATATCTAAGTAACTCTCTCTCTCTCTCTCTCTCTCTCTCTCTCTCTCTCTCTCTCTCTCTCTCTCTCTCTCTCACACACACACACACACACACACACATGTCGTATCAAAGGTTATCTAATCCCTATCACACCGACCACCCACCTAAGTCTGCCTACATTCCTTTCTACTTACCTACGTTTCTATTTTCTAACAACCATCCTACCCATCTACCTACCTACCTACCTACCTAGAATCCTACTTACCTACCTACCTGCCTATCTATCTACCTGCCTCCTTACCTACCCATCTGTCTACCTTCCAACCTACTTACCTACCTACCTGTCAGTCTAATTACTTTCCTATCCACCTCTCAACCTACCTACCTGTCTACCTTTCTCCCCACCTACTTACAAAATCTACAAACCTTTAAAGCTAGTTCAGTATTTATTTATTTATTATTTATTTATTTACTGTTTATGCAAGACTCCTTCAAGAGGGTCGAGGTAGAAATCTCCCTATAAAATGAATACACATAAATTCCTTCCATCCCCTGCTAACAACACACGACCTTTTTTTTTAATCTCAAGGATGACCTCTGGCAGTGAAGGGCTTGAGGGAGACTGGGGTGTTTCGAGGATGTGTTATGAGTTTCAAGGGCCAGCGAAGTTTCAGAAATGTGGAGAAGGATCAGGGGCTTCACAAGTTTCAATGGAGCATCTCTAAGAAGTATGGAAGGAATACTCTGAGATGTTTCAAGGATGTTTCAAGAAGTTTAGGAGAGGTTTCAAGGGAGTTTGGGGGAACTTTTAGGGAAGTTATAAGAGAGTTTCAAGGAAGTTTTATGGAAGTTTCAAGGAAGTTTTAAGGGAGTTTAGGCGAGTTCAAGGAAGTTTTAAGTTTTAAAGAAGTTTTAAAGTTTCAACGAAGTTTCAAGGGCGTTTCAAGGAAGTTTCAAGGGTTTCCAGGGAGTTTCAAGGAAGTTTTAAAGGAATTTCAAGGGAGTTTTATGGAAGTTTCAAGGAGGTTTTAAGGGTTTCAAGGAAGTTTTAAGAGTTTCAAGGATGTTTCATGGCAGTTTTAAGGGAGTTTCAAGAAAGTTTCAAAAGCGTTTCAAGGAATTTTGAAGGCAGTTTCAAGGAGGTTTCAAGGGAGTATCAAGGAAGTTTCAAGGAAGTTTCTGGGAGACTTGAAGAGAGAGTTTGAATGGAGAAAGTGTCGGAAGTGTCAAGGTACGCCGTAATTACCCGTTTCCGTTGTTATCTCCAGGTTACGAAATGGAGGGGGTCTCAACGAGCAATTTGGGCACATAACGCAACCTTGAAATAACACTAAACTCACTTTCTCTCTCTCTCTCTCTCTCTCTCTCTCCCTCCCCCTCTCTCAATGTATAATTCACCGATCCAACTGTCTATCAATCTGTCCATCTACTCATTGTCAATCTCTCAACATGTAGAAGAACTCTCTCTCTCTCTCTCTCTCTCTCTCTCTCTATCTATCTATCTATCTATCTATCTCTCTCTCTCTCGATAAGGCGTGGATATGGTGCGATAAGAAGTGACCTTTCCTCTAATCTCGTACCAGGGACAGGAAGTGAGAGAGAGAGAGAGAGAGAGAGAGAGAGTGAGAGTACACATATATAATATACTGTATAAGGATTAATGAGTGACTGCAACATAGAATAAGTGAATGGATGAATTATGAAAAGACTGAAAAAGCGAATGAATGATAATAAATGAATAATAATCATTGAAATGAATGAATGAATAAATGACCTAGCCTTTCTCATCCCCCCTCCCCTCCCTCCACTCCCCCACCCTCCCTTCACCCAAACAAATCCTATATTTGACCTACTACTTAGGCTACACCACCTCTATGGGCTACACTATCTCCCAACCTTGAATCCCTCCCCTACCCCTTCCCCCCCTCTCTCCCCTTCCCCCTCTCCTCTTTGACAGTCTCCATACATTCCCTCCCCTCCCCTCTCCCCGTCCCCTCACTTTCCTCCCGTTCCCCTTCCTCTCTCTCCTCATCTTCACTAATTCATCCCCCCTCCTTCATATCCCTTCCTTCCACCTGTTTGAAATCATCTCCCCCCCCCTCTCTCTCTCTCTCTCTCTCCCTCTCCAGTTTACACGCAAAAAAACAAAATAAGAAAAAAAGAAAGAAAGATAAAAGAAAAAATCATCCCACCTTCTTGAAACTGTAGAGGCTCCATATCAATTAAGGGGAAGGTGACCACCCTACGTCCCTGGTGGCTTCACATGACCTAAGTAGGCCCTTCCACCCGATTGTGTACAATTTCACTTCATTCAAACTATCACTTCTTCCTTACCGATTTAGTTTTGGATACCGGTGGTTAATATCCTTTTGCATTTTGTTTATGGAGAGCATGGGTGATACTGGAAGGACTTATGTAACACAGATGGCAGTAAAGCGTAATAAACAAAAATAAATCGCTTATGAGAAGGTGTTAGGGAGCTCCACAATCGACGAAAATATGGGTCTAGAGGAGAACTATTTACAGACCACCCTATTTTTCTCCAACAGAACTGTAAAAATAACCAATAAAATGAATGGCCTAGTGCTGTGTTAAACTACTGTAATATTGCTCTATATTTGAAGGTGTCTACGATAACCAACATCTAAGGTTACAGGTTAATCTCCAGACAACACACGGCTCAGTAATCATAAAAATCTGACCAATAGCACAAATCTCTCTCTCTCTCTCTCTTTCTCTCTCCTCAACCTCAATGACCTTTCACCTTCCCTCTTCCTATTAATTTACACCTCCGTCCTGCCCTTCCTGCATTCACCTCCCCTCCCTCCCCCTCCACTCTTTTCTTCTCAATGACCTTATCCCCCCATCTCCCCCTCCCTCTTCCTCCCCCTCCTCCCTCTTCCTTCCCCTGTCCTTACCTCTCCCCTTCTCTCCTTCTTCCCCCCTTCTCCCTCTTCCTCCCTCTCTCCTTCTTCCCCTCCCCCCCTTTCCTTCTTCCTACCCTCCCCTTCTCATCTGGCCTCCCACACCCCCTCTTCTCCACACCCCATTTATGTTGACCTCTTCCATTCATCCCTACTCAGTAACGACCATGAGTCCCTAACGCTCCTCGTCTCCCCCCCTCCCCGGCATCCTCTCCCCCACTTCATTTTTATTCCCCCCTCCCCTTTGTTTAGATGAACGGGTTTCCCTTCGAGTTCACCCTCTCTCTCTCTCTCTCTCTCTCTCTCTCTCTCTCTCTCCACGCGATCAAGCACTGATAAAGTGAGATAAGACTTCAATTAAACAGACGGCTCTCATTCTCGCCATCTAAGAAAACTTCTAACAATTCTTCAAGACTAGGATATTTGTTAATTTGCCTCATTAATACTCTCTTGTATATTCCAACCCCATTCTTTGGTGGGGAAAAGAGGGCTGGATGGTGGTGGTGGTGGTGGTGGTGGTGGTGGTGGTGGTGGTGGTGGTGGTGGTGGTGATGATGATGATGATGATGATGATGATGATGATGATGATGATGATGATGATGATGATGATGATGATGATGAAGATGATGATGATGATATTATAAGCAATGACTATCGACGTTCAAAGGTAAGGTATGGTTCAGTGGTTAGGGAATTTATGTGGCATATGAAAGGACACGAGTTCAATTTCAGACTGGGGCAGGAAGCAGTCCGCTGATTTGAATTTCGTCAAAACATACTATACGGATATTCCACAAGACCCACCAACATGCCATAAAAAACATCCTGAAATATACCACTACACCAGCCCCGCATGAGACAGTCCAAGCATGTATTCGGTATGCACAGTGGGCATTAGCGCCGATTCTGGCATTTGTAGGGAGATTCTACGTCAGAGCTGCTGGCTGGGTGACGTGTGAGATGTGAGAATCAAACAGTCCAAGCATGTATTCAATATGGACGGTGGGTCATTACTGGGGAGAGCACACATCACCACCACTAGGTACTGTACCATGTTAGGTGATCACGTGTGTGGTCTGTGAAAGAGTGTGGGGGACGGTGTGGGTGGGAGCGTGGGTGTTAGAGAGGGTGAGGGACTGGGAGGGTATGGGTGAGGGTTTGGGTGGGGGTGGGAGTGATAGAGAGGGTGAGTGTGAGTGGGTGACAGAGTGCGTGGGTACTACTGAGACAGGATGACAAAAAGATGTGTGAGAGGATAACAAAGGATGACGGTGTGAGACGGTGACAGAGGAGGTCTGAGAGGTGGGTTTTGGGTGAGACTAAAGGACTGAGGGCGCGTGTGAGAGGGACAGAAAGTATGGAAGAGGATGAGGGTGATGGTGACAGAGGGGAAAATGAGGGTGAGGGTGATGGTGACAGTGAATATGGATGGTAACTGTGCGGGTGAGGGTGACAAAGGATATGAATGGGGGTGAGGGTGACAGGGTATGGATGAGGGTGACGAAGGGCACGGATGAGGGTGACGAAGGGCACGGATGAGGGTGACGAAGGGTACGAAGAGGGTGAGGGATATGTGCTGGACGGTGACGCTAGCACAAGTCACGTGTCAGGGCCTAATGAAGTGAGCCCTAACAACCATATCAACTCGCCTCTCACCTTTGCTCCACTCCATCCTCGTAGTTCCTCCCTTTCACCACCATATACAACTACTTTATTTTTATTTTTGTTAGAATGACCTCTCGTTCCTTATTTAGTAAGATGGCATTTTTTTATCTTTTAGTCTATGTATG
>NC_137047.1:23367423-23379923 GCF_032717465.1 Coenobita brevimanus | reverse complement strand
TAGCAAGATTAAAATACAAATGAAGGCCCGTACTGTACTGAAGGTGTTAAAGGCTAATTAGGGTATTTAAAAGTGAAGGCAGTTAAGCGCTGGTGCAGGTATAAAGAAGATGGCCCATAAATCAGAACATAAAAGTGTAATTAGTTTGAACCATTTACACTACTCCCCCATACACTATCCCTCTCCCTTCTCCCTTCCTCCCTCATTCCTCCTCTTGATATGATGCTAGTCACAAAGGGCTATGGAAAGGATGTACAGTCTACACGAAACAGCTGCAAAAGGACGAAAATCTGGGCCAAGTTAGGGTGAAAGAACTAAGACTTAGTGAAGGATTTATTCTGACGAACAGGAAGGAACTGGGTATACATTCCAGTGCGGCTGTGGTCGTTCTCATCCCCCGTTAGTAACAACACTACATTTTGGCGGTAAACGTGCCTGTGATGGATGGGAAGTAGTCCAGAACCTGCCAACTGCACCACCTGTTACCCTCAATCGCATCTATTGTAATAAACAACAGAAACTGCTAAGTGTGCCGGTAAACGTGTCTCTGACAGAGGGGAAGGAACACTGCCTCAACGTTCACATCCACCGTTGGCATCAATAACGGAATTCTTATAGTGGATGGGAAGTAATAATATCACAGAATTCATCGTCTCCTCGCTGACATCTACCATAAATACCAACAAAAATACTCTGGTGAACATAAGGGAGTATATTACAGAATCGTTATACCATCTTCCTTCGCAGCCACCAAAATCAACAAAGATATTTTGGCGGTAAACTAGTTACTCCTGGTGGATGGGAAGGAGTCCAGCCCCTGCTAACTGCACCAACCACTACCCTCCGTCGCATCCACCGTGATAATCTCCAACTAAATTTACCCTCTCCCTTTATCTCTTTCACTCGGGCTTCACACACTGAAAGTACCAAAACAATGAGAGTGAGACCCGCAGGTTCATTCAGTTTTTTTTTTTTTTTTTTTTACTTCTCTTATCTTTGTTACGTGTTTAATTTTTTTTTCTTGTTACATGTATTTACTACCTGACTCACTGTGAATGTACGAGTGTTCCACTTAACAGGTGTCGGATATACCTCTACTGTAATCAACATGCTGGAGTGATAGAAGAGGAGGGGAGGGAAAATATTACAAGGGATGGAAAATAAAAGGTTAATACTTGTACTTATAAAAAATAATAAATGTTCGAAAAGGCGAAAAAAAGAAAAAGATCAGAAAACATAACAAAAACAAATGCAAAAGAGACAGAAAACGAAAAAAAAAAAGTTTGAAGAGACAGAAACGAAAATATCAGACCAAGTGGAAGAGTAAGAAACGAGTGATCTGAAGTTACCGACACAGCCAAGTGGTATCTCGGGCGGGAGTGTAAGAGTATTTGGGTCAGGGGATAAGGCAGGGTAGGAGAGGGTAGGGAAGGGAAGGGAAGGGAAGGGAAGGGAAGGGAAGGGAAGGGAAGGGAAGGGAAGGTAAGGGGAGGGAGGGGAGGGGAGGGGAGGGGAGGGGAGGAGAGGGGAGGAGACGGGAGGGGAGGGGAGTGGAGGGGAGGGGAGGGGAGGGGAGGGGAGGGGAGAGGAGGGGAGGGGAGGGGAAAGTAGGATGGGAATGGGTTGTCAATAAACAAATATTCTTCCCTGAATAAAATCTCTCTCTCTCTCTCTCTCTCTCTCTCTCTCTCTCTCTCTCTCTCTCTCTCTCTCCACTAATCAGATCAACATGGTACTTAACGAGGTCCTAATAGCCACAGACACATTAGGTCGAGATATCTAGGTCATTTTACCCATCGCGTCACCCTTACGACCCTTACCACTAGTGATAAATCTAGAGGCAGCAATTAAGGGTGAAAGATAGTACACGTCATTGTTCTGAAGAGGTTAATGGTTGTGCTTTCACCTCTGTCTGTCTGTCTGCACGCCCGTCTCTCCATCTCTCTGTATGTATGTGTAGCTATCCATGTCTGCTTCGTATATCTGTTTCTCTGCCTGTCTTTATGAGTGGATGTATGCGTGTATTTTGCCTGCCAGTCTGTCTTTATGGATGTACTAGTTAGGGCTTTGATTAAATATGTCTGTTCATCTACCCATTTGCATGCGTGTCTGTCTATCCATCCATTTGTCTGCATGCGTGTTTGTCCGTTCATCTATGTGTCTGCATGCGTGTCTGTCTATCCATTTGTTTGCATGAGAGTTTCTCTGTCCATCTGTCTGTTTGCGTGCGTGTTTGTCTATCCATCTATCTGTCTCCAAGTGAGTCTATCTACCAGCTGTCTGCCTGTCTGTATTTGTCAAGCGGATTAAGGAAAATCAAGATTAAAATGTGTGGGGGTATTTCCGTTTATGCCAAGGCCGAAGAGATTAACTTATGGTGGACGTATGTAAGATGCCATTACAAGGCCACATTTCCAGGCTTTTTATTTATTTATTTTGTGATTTTTTGCAGATGACACAGTGCAGGCCATTTAAGGTGATTTAGAAAACATAGAGGCTGGTTTTCACACCTTTGGTATTATGTTTATTTATTTATTTATTTATTTATTTACCTAATTATGTTTATTTAATTAGTGATTTTCATGGGTAACACAGTACAGGTGATTTAAGCTGATCTAGGAAATATAATGGAGACTGTCTTTCACATCTTTTGTACTATCAAGCTAGTCATTTATCTATCTATCCATCTATTTACCTATTTACTTATTACTTTATTCTTTTTTTGTTTGATACCTGACGGCTTTCTTCAAATTACGAGGGCATCCTAGTAGGGAAGATATCAATAGAGGCGACACGTAGTCTGTCTAGTTCGATGTCTCCCAAGATGGAATATTTATTGTCTGAAGATACCGAAGTAAAAATATATAATGGCCTCGTTGTAAAAAAAAAAAATTCTGTGTGTGTGTGTGTGTGTGTGTGTGTGTGTGTGTGTGTGTGAAAATACCATACAAGAAAAGCTACAAGATTTTATTAATATGTAAGCTATGTAACTTGTATGCATGTATGTATGTATGTACACCTACGAAATCCTCCTCATGCCTACCCCGTTACCGTTACATAAGTTGGATTCTAATTACCATGAAGAAAAAAAAAAGATGCAGGTGTATTTATATGATGGGTGAGGAAGGTCGCCCCTTGATGTCCTTCCCCCCCCCCATCCTTCCACCCTTCCTTCACCTTTCCTCTCTCTCTCTCTCTCTCTCTCTCTCTCTCTCTCTCCGTATACTCATTTTCCCTATTTTCTCCCACTCATTCCCTCTCTCACCATTCGTACATTGCTTCTCTCCTCTACCCCCCCCTCTCTCTTTCTTTCTTTCTCTCTCTCTCTCACGACTTCCTTCCCCAGCATCTCCATCTTAATTTCATGACAATGGACCTTTGCATCTGACATATATCCCTCCACCATTGTTTTCCACTTTACTCTTTTTGTGTTGTTCCAGGATCTCTCTCTCTCTCTCTCTCTCTCTCTCTCTCTCTCTCTCTGATTCTTTTATCTCCTTCTCATTCTCTCTCTCATCTTTGCTATCCTTATCTCATTCTAGTAATTAAGTTACCCTTGTATGAGCTGCCTAGCATGGGCCAACCGGCCTACTGCAATCCTCTCTTCTCACGTTCTTATCATTCGTACATTGTTTCTCTCCCCTTCCACCCACGCCCGCCCCCCCTCTCTCTCTCATGACTTCCTTCTCCAGCCTCCCCATCTTAATTTCATATGACAATGGACCTTTGCATCTGACATCTATCCCTCCACCATTGTTTTGCGCGCGGGCGAGAACGTAAAGCTGAAAAAATGGTAATCAGTAATCTTTTGTAAAAACTGACGTCCATATTTCTTCGCTAGTGACATCATCCATTTATAAGTGATGTCAACTTGTACCCAGACTTCCGCAGCTGATAACGATAGCAACCGACACGGAGTATTTATTTATCTTTTAATATCAAACGGATATCGGTATCTGGAAAAGTAATATAAAGGTTATCAGGATAGAGATATACGGTATTAATGAAGCATACAAAATCGTTATACCGGTAAGCTGTGTGTGTATTATCTATTCATGTCTATCCATCTACCTGTCTATTTACCTGTCTATCTATCGATCAACTGACCTGCATTAATCTTTGTTTTCATCACACACACACACACACACACACACACACACACACACACACACACATATATATATATATATATATATATAAAGCTTCAGTATATGACAAAGAGTTCCTCACATTCTCTCTTCCTTACTGGAAGTGTGATTTTTTTCCCGACTAACAAAGGTAAGTTTGTATAAGATACAACTCTATAAACTCATGTAACGTTAATTAAATTTTACATATTTCTTCCATGACTCTTACAGCACAAGACACTGATGAAATTCAGATAAAGTGCCTAACACAAAAAAAAAAAAAAAATCCGTATATAATATTATAAACCGTAATATTTTTTTTTCTGACACAACGCTTGTGGGAAGGCTACTAAACAGGACTTACATCACTAGAACGGATTCGTACCGTGTAATCACCACCCTCAAAATATTTTTTTATTCAATTCCACAATAATCTATGATGCCTAAAAACCGTCAGTATAATGCAATGGTTAAATATCACCAACATTCCCAGCTTCCCCCTCCCCTTCTCTCCCCCTCTTCCCTCTCTTTATTCCTCCCCTTCCCACTTACCTCCCCCTCCCTTCTTCCCCCCCCTCCCCCGCCCAACTATGCGCTTGGAGTCAGGTGTGGGTGGGGGAGGAGCAGATGTTGACCTTGAGGGACGCCAAGTGGAATGGAGGGGGAGAGGGAGGCAGGGAGGGGAGGGGGAGGGCAAAACAGGGCAGGGCAGGGTAGAAGAGGGTGGAAGGAACATGGAGAGAAGCAGGGATGAAAACGAGCAAGCAGATGAGAGTGGAGAGGTGGGAGGGGAAGGGGGTAGGGGTTGGTGAAGGGGGAAGAAACAGATGGCATGGAGGAGGAGGATGTGTAGATGAAGGTGAAAATGTGAGGGAGAGGGAGTGGTGTTAAGTGAGGGTGGATAGGAGAGGGGGAAGAAAGGGGGGAACACTTGAAGGTGGAAAGAGTGGGAAGTGACGGATGAAGGGGGAGGGGGTCGCTGAGATGGAGGGGAAAGGGGGAAAAGGGAGGGATAGCAGAGGGTGGAAGACAGGAAAATGAGTGTGGGAGGAGCTGGTGGGAGGAGGGACGGAGGGAGGGTGGGGAAGGTGAAAAGGGGGTCAGGGTAGGAAAGAGAGGAAAGGAAAGCGGGAGTGGGGGAAGATGGAGGAGGAAATGGTGGAGGAAGATTGAGGTGGATGGAGGAGGCGGGTGGCTTGGGAAGAAGGAAGTGAGTAGTAGTGAGAGACCAGGAATGGGGAGAGGGAGATAATGGGAAGGAAAGGAGAGGTGGGAGGAGGAAAACGGAAAGAAGGGAGAAGAGATAATGGGAAATATATATATATATATATATATATATATATATATATATATATATATATATTGGAGAGAGAGAGAGAGAGAGAGAGAGAGAGAAAGAAATAACTATGAGGTCAATGGTGTATGGGGGGGGGAGTGTAGATTAATACCCAAGTTTTTCCTCTTCTTTCCTCCCTCTCTCCCTCTCCTCCACTTCTTCCCCCCTTCCTTCGCCATATCTCTTTCTTTCCCTCTCTTTTCGTTATTTTTCTTCACTCTTTCTTCCCAGATTCTCCTATCTCATTCTCTCTCTCTCTCTCTCTCGGAACTCATGATTCATGCTTGAAACAGTCATACAGGGCATTTTGTGGTAACGTAGACCTTATTATAACCTCTCTCTCTCTCTCTCTCTCTCTCTCTCTCTCTCTCTCTCTCTCGGAACTCATGATTCATGCCTTAAACAGTCAAACAGGGCATTTTGTGGTAACGCAGACCTTATTATAACCCCTCTCTCTCTCTCTCTCTCTCCCTAACACCACCACTATTACTACCACCACCACACCCGAACACCATCTATCAATTACACTATCACACCGCACCTCCACCAATCAACCACCCTGCACTCCATCCTCTCCCTATCACCATCCCTCTCCACCACCACCACTACCACTACACTCAAACCTCATCATTGCCTACATCCCGACCACCCTACCCCAACTCCACCCCTTCCCACACCTCCACCACGCCCTTCCACCCTACCCTCCACCTCCACATCCAGACCCACAAGGGACTCCCCGCCTCCTTCCTCATCTCCACTCATTACCCTTTTTTCTTTTTTTTTTTAGTTTTTATTTTTTCGTACTCCAACTGTCTCCAAAAATTCTGTTATTACACTGACGCACGCCAGGACGGGTTTCTACTCTCTCATTATGTACCAATAATTCTGATTTCCTGGATTATTTTTCTTAGCTTTTACTCTCCACTCTCTGTCTTGTCTTGATCATTATCTCCTTTTATTTCTCTCTTTACCTCTACTTTTTCTCCTGTTTAGTATTTCTCTCCTCATCTCTTTTCCTCCCTTGTTTTCTCTTCCTCAGTATTTCACTTCTCTTTTCCTCTCTACTCCTGTTTTATCTTCCTCAGTATTTCTCTTCTCTTTTCCTCTCTACTCTTGTTTTCTCTTGCTCAATATCTCTCTTCTCCTCTTTTCCTTCCTACTTTTATTTTCTCGTGCTCACCATCTCTCTTTTTTTTCCTCCCTACTCTTGTCCTCTCTTCTTTCCCATCCTCGCCTTAGTCTAGTCGTTTAATCGCACCCATATAGAAGCTGCCTAGTTATCCTCTCTTATTTTCTTCTCATCCTCACTCTTCCTCTTCTCTTCCCTCCACGCCTCCTCCCGCTCAGTTATGCTTCTCCTCTCTACTTCTACTCTCCTCTAGAACGCACGTCTTATTAAACATCTTAAATTTCTTCTCAACAATTTCCAGAAACAGTCGGGAAGTAATGCTTTATTTTGGCGAATGGATGACACAATCTCAGCTGAATAAAATCGTCTTGCGTTAGCTGGAAGAGAATACCAGAGTTGTTCCGGTCATGAGGGGGTTGGTGGTAGAGGTATTGGCATTACCAGGCACGTACGAGAGGGCTAAGCTTCCGTCCCACCGAAAACCATGAGGTGCGGTGTCCCATGGTCAGTCCTATATATAGGGCTGGTTACAAATGAGAGAGAGAGAGAGAGAGAGAGAGAGAGAGAGAGAGAGAGAGAGAGAGAGAGGTGGGTATAAATGGAGGGGAGAGGAGGAAAATAAAATCAAGAGAAAGGAGGAATTGAGAAGAATGGACTGCACAACAATATAACAGCAATATTACCCCTAAAGTTCTAAGTTATTGCAGTATTTTGGATATACGATCATAATAAATGGGAATACCTGCAACAGGCTGGCCCATGCTAGGAACTCACATATAAAAATGACTGAACTATTGGAATAAGACAAGGATAGTAAAGATGAGGAATAAAAAGAACGGTTTACTCCATTCACCAAAGCCTTCAGCCAAAACCGGCAGGAAAATGTGAGAAGTACCACCATGCCATACAAAGCTCTGGCAAGGACATCAGGAAAGGGACAAAAGGAAAAGTAGACTACCGTAGCGACACACACACACACACACACACACACACACACACACACACACACACACACACACACACAAGTAAATTAGTGACTGGGAAGAGATTAATACCCAACCCTAACCCGTCATTATCTCCATTATTCTTGAAACTCTCAATGGAAGCAGCAACAGCCACATAAGTATGCAACTTTCTCCACATGTGACGCGCTACAGATGTGGAGTTCAAAATACATCAAGTAAATTCTAAAAATAAATAAATAAGTACAAATGGTAATAAGAAGGGTTAAAAGCGAAAATACTCTTAACATACGATTTTGTAAACCAGCTGAAAAAAAAATAACGAAAAAAAACTGCCCCCCCCTCCGTTCGCAAATCATGAGAGGTGAAAGTACGACTCATTCTGAATGTAGCACAGTCGTCCTTCTGCCATTTTAACACATGACTTCACTGATAACGGAATAATATCCTCCCACAACCTTCTTCTTGTACGCCAAACGGTCCCTGATATTATCCAATGTCAAGAAAAAGTGAGAGGGAGAAAAAATAACTAATCTGTCCATTTCCCAAGCCAGACTTCCCTTAGTCCTTCACAATCTTAAAGGAAAAAAACTCCCTGATAAACAGAGCATCAACCAGCCAAAGCAGACGCGTTGCAAGTGTGATACTGCAACCGACATCAACATGCTAGCAACGCCCACACCCCCTCCACCATTTACCACCCGCCTTTCAAACCCCGCCACCATCCAGCCAACCACGAGCCATCTTTTAAACTTGTGACCGGGATCCTGCGCGTTTCTGATTGGCTGAATCTGAGGCGTTGGCTTTCATTCGTATTCCCGTCAACTTAGAGGCTTCCTACCACCTTTCAGTTCTAATTTCTCGATTTTACACCCTCTTTATATCTTCTATGCTAAAATATCGACATGGACTGCATAAATAACCTACATAAAAGCAATGATGGGCATGATACTGAGATGGAATAGCGTGGAATGGGTGCTAATAACTTTCCTATCCACATGAGAATACGGTGGTGCTGGCGTGTGGTGCGCACGTGGACGGGTCGTGGGGATGGGTCGGTCACCACGTGGAGACTCCTGGCCAACCTCGTGTTAAGTGTTGTCACCCTTCTAGCCTCGACCACTGAACCCAATAACACCACCACCACACCACCACCATCCATACCACACCATCATCATCATCACCACCACCATTGCCACAGCCTTCAACAGTATCACAACTATCTTGCCTGGAATGTCAGGGTCTCTTCAGGATTCCAAGGTCCACTTTATATAACGTATTCTTTATCTTTGAACTACCGCTTCAGACAGACCCCTTGAAGAGATCAGGAAAAAAAATATACATATATATACCATTTCACTCGAACATAATTTTTCTTCTCTTTCTCCTACTCCTCCTCCTCCTCCTCCTTTTTCTTCTTCTGCTCCTTCCTTAGCTGTCACGGTCGCACTTAGGAACTACGTAATCGTAATATGGTAGCTACTAAAATATATGCTGGGTGCAATTCCAACTGCCGGGATATTGACAGCTACCTTAATTAACGCATCACTGCAACACACGCAACTGCCGCTACATACACCTGTGATCTAATGAGGTAAACTCCACGTGACTTCTTTCACCTGAGAGAAATCACACGAATTAACGAGTCTGGTTCATGGCATCAGCTGTTACGGGTTACAGCGTTAAAACAAATATATGAAAAACGAAAACCGAAATTATGTAATACTCTCTCTCTCTCTCTCTCTCTCTCTCTCTCTCTCTCTCTCTCTCTCTCTCTCTCTCTCTCTCTCTCTCAGATACAGACCTGACCTCTTTTATGACGGACACCTAATAAAAACTCACAGGTCACTTGGCCCACGCTAGACAACAACCCGTAAGAGACGGTGCCTGGACTAAGAATAAGACAAGGATAGCAACGAAGGACAGACGATTGCCACACGGCGCTTAAAGGTCTATAATAGGCAAGTATCACCTGAAGTCATAAGAACATAATTATACTAAAAAAAAAAAAAAAAGCTGAACGAACAGTAAATCCCCGTAGCCTGTGCTCACTTGATCGGGTAGTCTCTCTCTCTCTCTCTCTCTCTCTCTCTCTCTCTCTCTCTCTCTCTCTCTCTCTCTCTCTCTCTCTCTCTCCTGCTTTTGGAACCGTTGAAGCCAGCAATGGAGAAGGTAAGTCAACGTCTGCCTTATTAACTCCTATGTGCCTTCTTTGGATGCAAAAAACAAAAAATAGAAAAAGAAAAAAGAAAGAAAATACAATAACACCCTCCCACACAGACACAATATAAACACGTCGACAATTTCATGCACGCCCCCTCCAATCCAACAAAGGGAACGAAATTGCAAGCCTTATATAACCAGGAAATTGGCAAAGACCCATTGTGATCCTGACCTTAAGGAAATTGGCTGAGAAAATTACCGACTACTAAGAAAATTACTGAATACGACTAAGACAAATAACGCACACAACTAAGAAAATTAATGAATACTGACTCGGGGTTCTTGTGACGTAGGTAAACACAAATAAAAATGAAGGAAGGCCTTGTGCTGCGAGTACATCGGAAAATTGTTGTTCAGTCATCTGGAGAACCCTCTGTGTGATACCACGATAACACACACACACACACACACACACACACACACACACACACACACACACACACACACACACACACACACACACACACAAAACACGTCGTCTCTTGCACCATACAACGGACAGCAGGGCTCACCTCACCTCAACATCTCAACTCCCAAAACTCCCTCCCACCTAAATAAAATCGCCCTCATTGGCTGGAAAACAATACATGAGTTATCCTGACTATGAAACCGGCTTCTCACAGCGTCCCTGAGAACTAAATATCCTTAGCGTGGATCAATGACCGGTTTAGTCGCCTAGCTGCAACCCCAGGATCATCTGACTGTGAACCCGGTGGACTGCAGGCTGAAGTCACCCTCATCCTGCAGTGTTTTTATACCCAGGCAGTGGAGTCGCCCCTTGTATCGGTGCCACCACGTGAAGGCGTCCCTCTCCAGCACCTAAGGCATACTAAAACGGTTCACTGTGGATATTAAACATTTTCCATCCTTTTATTACGTTAAGATTAATTTATGCTTATTTATTACACCAGCACCAATAAGGCAGATCATCACTATGGGGATGAAGATTTTTTTTTTATCCAGTTCAACCATCCTGATCTTTCTGATGTGCCACATTAATTATTATTATTATTCCTATTATTATTATTATTATTATTATTATTATTATTATTATTATTATTATGTACTAGTAGTAGTACTAGTATTAGTGGTAGGAGTAGCTGTAATAGTAGTAATAGTAGTAGTAGTAGTAGTAGTTGTTGCAGTAGTAATTAATAATAATAATAATAATAATAATAATAATAATAATAATAATAATAATAATAATAAACAGAACAAATGAATGACAAGAGGACAAGGGCACTATGCAAGAAAGCCCATACTAGGCAGTTCCTACGTGTGACTAGCCTATGACGAGACAGGGATAACAAAGAACAAGGCTCATCCAAGGCCATCCACAGGCCTTTGGTTCTTCCCAGTCCACAAAACACCTCAAAAGATACCGGCAGCAAAATGTAAGAAAAAACACCACACACAATAGATAAACGAACACAGAAATTTAATAAGGAAGGTCAGGAAACGTGTGAGAAAGAACAGATGCAGTACAAGAAAAAAACATACGGAAATTTTACAGGAAAGGACGAAATTAAAGCATATAGTAGAAACGAGAAAAATAAAGGAATGAAGGCATAACCCTTCCCTGGGAATGAGTTAGTGACTGGGATTATCTTTATTTTATTTATTTACTAATTTACAGTATTTACTTTTACCCAAGCCTCACCATTCACAGGGCTACCTAACCTATTCCTCAAACTCCCACTGAAAAGAGCACCAATTACACAACTGGTAACTTATTCCGTTCATTCATTACTCTATTTCCAAGACACTCCCTTTCTATCTCCTTGTTAAAACGAAAATTTTTTAATGTGAAGCCATCCGTTCGAATTTTGTCCTGTCTCCAAGCTTTAAACTCTTCGCCCAAACCTTTGTTATTAAATCTTTTTATACCAGTGTCAGTCATCTATTTGAAGTTTAGGTAAATGTGAAATATATAAAAACTTACTGAATGTCATCATCACTATTAACTTCATCATTAACAATTTCATCATAGCTATCACCATTATTACTTTGTTCATCATCGTCACCTTCATAATCATCATCATCATCATCCTTACCATCCTCATCATCATCATCAAGTACGTGAGGCCAAACTGAACCCACGCAACAGGCTATCAACAAGATTTACCTGTTATTGGGAAACATAATACTCTCTCTCTCTCTCTCTCTCTCTCTCTCTCTCTCTCTCTCACACACACACACACACACACACACACACACACACATCGCTTCCCAGACCATACTAAGAAAAGCACTCAAGTCCACTCTTTTAATTTACGAGGCTAAAAGTAAGTGAAAACGAAAGTTAAATTATTATATACTGTCAAAACAACAAAACAAAACATGAACCCTCTCCAATTCCCCGCCTCAGTGTCACCCAACCAGGCGATACGACACTTACATAAGTACTGAACCCATGTTGAACTTCTCGGGTTCTCAAGGCTATTCTTAAGTGTTCTGATTAATTAGATTTTGAATACGATCACCTGATGAAAAATAAAAACTGTGATTAAGTGTATTATTCAGTGATGAAATAGTATTACAGTATATACAGTGTCGATATACTGACTGAAAATCTATCTTGGAAATATCCAATAATAATAATAATAATAATAATAATAATAATAACAATAATAATAATAATAATAACAATAATAATAATAACAATAATAATAATAATAATAATAATAATAAAAATAATAATAATAATAATAATAATATTATTA
>NC_137047.1:23359923-23364923 GCF_032717465.1 Coenobita brevimanus | reverse complement strand
CAACTACACACATAAAATTTAGGGAAGGGACTCCATAATCAGACTTCCATCCTTGGGTTCCTTCTTTCTATAAAAAAAAAGAAAAAAAAAGGCACGTATGCCACACCAAGGAAGTTCTCTCACACTTTCTTATTGGTTCATTTCTGCACGGCGTTGCTACATTAATATTGTTTTATGTTATCGCTGCCAGCTTTGCCAATACAAAAAATAAAGAAAGTAAGAAAGAAGGAAAGAAACGAAAAGAAAAAATGAGCTGCGTAATCACTGCTCACTCTGCCAATAAAAAAAAGAAAATGAAAAAAAAAAAGAAAAACAAACAAAAACAGTTTTTCTGCCAATAAAAAATAAAATGAAAAATGAAAAAGGAATGAGAATGAGAGAAAAAGAGAAAAACTGGTACCGTTACACTGTGCTAAAAAAAATGGTTAACATACACAAACATACTACGTCGTAATAAACAAAATACATCGCTACGCTGACAAGAACACGACCTATTACTATTATACCACCCCCTCCATACTAACGAAGAAGGAAGGTGGGGGGTGGGGTGATAAATCATACAAGACTGACGCAATGGCATTAGCACATAACCAGCGGTGTATTAGGAACGAAGTCACGAAGAAGTGCTATGGAAAGGATACAGAGCCGTAGTATTATCTATTTCTGTCACTAGAGCAGTAAAGAAAAAACTAAAACCTGGACCAAGTTATGATGAAAGGAGTATAGTGTAACGCTAAGCTACTGGGAAAATAAATAAAGATACTGATAGATAGACAGGTAGATAGACAGACGGACAGACAGATGGATAGATAGACAGACATAAATAAGATACTCGGTTCTAAAGTTGTACCTAAAAAACAGAGGGTTAAGACGCAGGTAACTTTTCATTAACCCTTTCACAGGTATTTCCAGGTAAGGCCAGACGATTTTATTCAGCTTCCGGAAAACCCGTAGGGACAAAGAGTTAAGAGGGTTCATGTGGTCACTACTACTATGCGGATTGCACCACTAGACGCAATACAAACATGACCCCCTTGCCCTCTCTCTTACCTCTATCTCCATCTCTCTCTCTCTCTCTCTCCTATCTCTCTCAATATGGGAAGAGACCAAGAGATGGTAAGTGGAGATATAGATAAAAAATGCGCGCGCGCACACACACACACACACACACACACACACACACACACACACGCGCGCGCGCGCGCGCGCGCGCGAGACGCGCAGTGTTTACGTATGGCAGCAGCATGATTAAGTCTGTGTGTGTGTGTGTGTGTGTGTGTGTGTGTGTGTGTGTGTGTGTGTGTGTGTGTGTGTGTGTGTGTGTGTGTGTGTGACCATGCGTTAATGCACGCCCTCCATTCTCTCTCCCTCACACACACACACACACACACACACACACACACACACACACACACAACGTTTACCATGTATCCCTCAAACGCATCTACACGCACGTTCTCTCTCTCTCTCTCTCTCTCTCTCTCTCTCTCTCTCTCTCTGACAAACTCCTCGGCGTCTGAATGATTACTTCTCAAACATCTATCTATCTAGTAACATTTATACCTCTTCCTATACCTCTGAGGCAAACTTAACTATTTTCCTCATGCCGGCACCAAACAATTTTACTAACCACTGGGAAACTACACAGGTGCAAGTCAAAAGGAAATTCTCTCTATTATTTCGATACAAAGCCTATAATACAGACGAAAATAGTAAGGCATCGATTAACACGCGCAAAAAAACTAAATAAATAAATAAATCACTAAAGAAAATATGCTACACAGTCTCCTATGAATAAGGTTTGTATTATCGGTGGAATTATTTAACATCTATTCCTTGGCTTTTTTTTTTTTTTTTTTTTTTTTTTTTTATTACAACTTGTCATTCTTCCTCTAGTCAATTTTATCATTTTGCATCAATAACGCACAATACTGAGGTGCAATGCGCTGACTAAATCGTTGGCAAAAAAGGTGTTACATCTCCACTGGGACTCAGAACACGACCCATGTTTCTTCTATTTCCCGCGCGGGTATCCGGGTACAGAACACTGAGTTTAGCCACGAAATCGACATGTGACTCCGTAAAGACAGTACCGGTACGTTCTTGTTCTCTAGATGTTTCGTAACAGTTATTCTCAGTTCACCTGGCTGTAACAACTGATTAACACTACACTATTTTGCTATAACCGCTGCCATGTAACTTGTCTCTCAGGCCCCGCCCCCTGGCCCATCGTCCACAGTGGTAGGCCATAGACTTGAGGCCAGGAATTCAGGACGGAGGCGGGTTTTGAGAAACAAGTTATCTGACGAGTCTAGTCACAATGATCTAGGGAAAGGATACTGAGTTGCTGAGCCATAGTATCGTAGTATCGCCTTATTCTACCGCTGAGCTGCAAAAGGAAGTAAATACCCGCCTGCTTAAAATAAGTACATTATACTTGCACCACATTCATTAAACCCCTTATTCAGTTCATCTCTGCCTGATATGATTATACAGATTCTCTCTCTCTCTCTCTCTCTCTCTCTCTCTCTCTTTCTCTCACCTTTCCGCCACGCCTTCAGGTTACCTTCAGGGGTACCGTGCTTCAACCAATACATACGTCGCCAGTGCAAGGTCAATGAGAACAACGTGTCTTAAGCCCGAGTACAGTGGGGCAAAAACTCATCTACTTTTCTACTCTATTTCACACACCAGTTACGTCCCTCATTTTTTTTTTTCCTTGAGGCATCACATCAAACAATCACCATAATAAAAAAAAATACCACCAAGCCTCTCGCAACTTAAGAACAGTAGCCATTAGAAGGAAAAATGCATATAGGAGATAAAATACCGGGTTTCAGTAACTTTTGTGTCTGGCCGTTCTAATGTGAAACTCGTGTGCTCTCTTACTTAACCCTTTGAACCCTAAGACGAAATTTCCGTTTTATTTTCTGCTGCCCTGACATCATTTTATTATATTATTTTTTTTCACGGGGGGTGGGGGGCGCTATGGACTGAAGGGTGTTGCAGAGGGCCTTCACTAACCCCGGTCTCTGCAAATGCCTACTTGTGAAAAGTTTTGATTGAATGGTTGATTTGATTTGTTTGACTGACTGGCTGACTGCCTGATTATAAGTAAAGCTCATGGCAGTGTAAGAAAAGACGTCATGAAGGGTGAATAAAAACTAGTCTATTATGACGAAATAAACCGGTACAAATTGACGCAGGTTGGCGATCAAAGTACCCACGTGTTTCCTACTTCCTACACTCACACCCCCGACATGAATGGTATCTGCTGAGTGTCTGCCGTTAAGACGCACTTCAATGACGAAACTAACACTGATTAGCGACGCAGGTAGGAGATCAAAGGACGCTCTTGCTTCCTACTCCCCTAACTCTTACTCCAGTTTATTCCAGACATGAATGGTGCCTACAAGTGCTATTAGATTGAAATAATGCTTTTCGACGCAGGTACCCGATCAATTCACGCTCGTTTCCCACTTCCACCACTCATACTCGGGTCAAGATTGGCGCCTCCAGGTGCCACTAAACTCTTCAAACTGACGACGCAATTTTCACACGAATTTCCATATCCTAAAATGATTACTTTTGACTTCGAAGGAATCTAGCTGTGAAAGGGTTACTGAAGATTATTACCAACCCTCCCATGTTCGATAATGCCGCCTCTATGCTGAATAAAACCATCGGAAGGTAGAAAGGATGAAATGAAGAAGGTGTCCTCGGAGTAATGGGTGGTTTAAAAGAAAGAATGCCAAGCGACGCAGGTACACGGTCAAAAAACTTTCCTGATTCTTACTTCTTTACTTCTACTCGTACCCAAGACGTGAATGGTGCCAGTAAGTGCCTGCCAGAGTGCCTGAGTGCCTGCGTGCCTTCCCAACAAGGCCGAGGCGTCATTGGGGGGGAGGGGGTACGTCCTTGTCTAGCCTTGAGATACATGTGTAGGAGGGGTCGATGAATGTGTGTGTGTGTGTGTGTGTGTGTGTGTGTGTGTGTGTGTGTGTGTGTGTGTGTGTGTGTGTGTGTGTGTGTGTGTGTGTGTGTGAGAGAGAGAGAGAGAGAGAGAGTAGGACTGAATATCATAAGTAATATGTACTATTTAATTTCAAAACCACAATGCACCGTGCCGTCAACCAACAATCTTAAGTCCACCTTTAACACGTTTCACATCAACATTAAATTATCGCCTGGTGGGGTGACTGAGCAATATTTTCCAGGCGCCAGCTAGCAAAATTAACCAGACGCCTGCCACCACAAAAACCTGCTTTCCCCTCTCTCCTCCATCACCCCTTTTCGTAACTTCACAGGCAGGGCCAATTATGTATTAAATATCGATGGACTACGGTATCGACACGACGTAAGGAGGCACAAGACCCCCTTTCCTCTATCCCCCCTTCTTGCCATCAAACAGGGAGGGACAATTATGCACTAAACTAAGAGGGAAAAAAATGAAAAAGGAAAAACTTGATTACGTCGACCCCTTCACTCACCGTCTGGAGGATTTGTTTTTGGTCGTGCGGGAAGGGAGGGGGAAAAAACATGGAGCCGGATTTGGTCGCCATAAAAGAAAAAAAAGA
This sequence comes from Coenobita brevimanus, assembly GCF_032717465.1. NCBI lineage: Eukaryota > Metazoa > Arthropoda > Malacostraca > Decapoda > Coenobitidae > Coenobita > Coenobita brevimanus. The sequence continues at coordinate 23,360,346 of NC_137047.1, read as the reverse complement.
AAAAAGAAAATAATGGAATCCGGATTGTAAACATTAAGAGATCATGGGGAAAAAAAAAATATGGTACGAAAAAGCAAACACGGGATCTGATTTGTAAATATTAAGTGATTTTGGCTTATGGAAGGTCAGTGGGGATTATCCTATTATGGTCATAGACAAGGCAGTCCGTTCCCCGAGACCCATTAATCCTCCCACATACCAACAGATATGCATCATAAACCTTCGCATGTCACCACTTGGGTTTGGTGGAGGGGAACACTTTCACACGAGGGTGACTGTAAAATTGGGTAGGTTATACAAACGTCCCTCCACTCCCTCTCTATCCCCCAAAAGGAGGATGGTGGTCTACAGGAGAAGAGTAACTACAGCCTGCAGTCCATCGGTCCACGTCCACATGAGCCTAGAACCACCACCACAACAGCA
>NC_137047.1:23349923-23354923 GCF_032717465.1 Coenobita brevimanus | reverse complement strand
CACCCTGCAAAGTCTATCATCATCATCATCATCAGCGGCAGCAGCATCCAGACCTCTTTTCCCACCTAAGGATGGAGTGAAGTAAGGTCCAGAGAGCAAGAAAAAAAAAAATGAAAGCCAGCAAAAGTTTACCCAACTAAAATGTCCACACTCTAATTCACTCATCATTCGTGCCCCAGAAATCCTGACTCCACCTCACAAGCATAAACATCCACACTGATGCGCTTCATATGAGCTGAATATAAACGGTTGAATAAAAAAGAAAAAGGAAAAAAATGTCGGATGAAAAGAGTTAATTTGACAGATCAAGAAAGTATTAAGTAAAAACTGTGATGATGGTGAGCAGTCTCGATATTAGTCAGCTGAGAGTATTATTATTATTATTATTATTATTATTATTATTATTATTATTATTATTTACTTTTCTCGTGATTATTATTATTATTTTTTTTTTTTTTTTGGCCAGAAGGCACGTTACAGGCCATTAACTCGCTGAGGGTCATGTTCGAGGCTCGCTGGCAAGCAACAACGAGGCAGGCCCGTAAATGTTTGAACACTGCCAAATTGCTTGCTTGTTTGCTGGGGGTGACAATAATGAGAGAGAGAGAGAGAGAGAGAGAGAGAGAGAGAGAGACTGTACCATACCACAAACAATACATCAACTCTGACCCTCTCTCGTAAACGTCACATAAATGTACTGTGGTTTATGTCCCTAGTTCCCATTATGGTGTGTGTGTGTGTGTGTGTGTGTGTGTGTGTGTGTGTGTGTGTGTGTGTGTGTGTGTGTGTGTGTGTGTGTGTGTGTGTGTGTGTGTGTGTGTGTGTGTGTGTGTGTGTGTGTGTGTGTGTGTGTGTGTGTGTGTGTGTGTGTGTGTGTGTGTGTGTGTGTGTGTGTGTGTGTGTGTGTGTGTCCCGCTTGACCTAAGTGCCCTTCCTTCCTTGTCCTGCCCTCTCACCAGGACACAATACAGGTAGACGCCCGTTTAACGCCGCTACGTGTTTCCTTATGGGATTTTCGTGAGAGGCAAAGGATAAAATATTAACAATCCTTCTCTGTCTCCTTAGTACACGATGCCACTTCTCATTTCTTGCTATTCAAAGTCTTCTCCACAAGACTTCCTTAAGATTTTTATTCTCCTTCAGCTCCTCTCTTCTCTCAAATCTCCATTCCAACCAACATTCCCCACTACCTCGCCTTTCTTCCGTCTTCCCCTTACGTCCTCCACTCTCTTTTCATCTTTTCTTAATTTTTTAGATAGGAATAAATCTTACCCATCAACGCCAATCCTATTTTCTTCCATTTCAATCCCTATCCTGTGCCCCTCTTCCTATGCTCTCCTCTACCCTCTCTGTCCTACCTCCTATCCTTATTCATCACCTCTCACTATGCGTCCCTTCCACTTCTGCTGTATTTTCATCATCTTCAATCTCTTACCACTGATGTCCATTCCTACTTAATCTCTTCAACCACTTCTTTTCTCTCCTACACGCAATCCTTCCCTTCTCTTTCCTTTTTCCTCTCTCCAATCCTTGCCATCCTCCAATCCCCCTATCCTTTCCATCTCTTCCCCCTTTCTTCTCTCCCTCCATCCCCCATTATCCCTTTCACCTTTCCCTCCCCTATCGTAAATCAGACCCATTAAATACACCACTGACATCTCCCCCTTCCCCTCCCTCCTCCACCTTCCCAACCTCCCCCCTCCTCCACCCCAGTCCTATCCACCAACCCCCTGCTCCCACCCCAACAACCTCGCCCATCTTCCTTTTTTCTCCCTATGTCACGACTGAATTAACGTAGTTGACCGTGAATGACAGGCCAAAGATAATGGATCAGTGTCATTCATCTCTCTCCCTCTCTCTTTCTCTCTTACTACCATACTACTGTCTTGCTTATCTCCCCCAACATAACATTCAGTCAACCGTATCTGCATTACCCTCTTTAGCTTCTCTATTATCCCACCTTCACTACCACCACTGTCCCACAATCCACTCCAAGGAACAAGGCAGACACACTCTTATACCCTGATATACTCGCTGACTATACTCTAGATTCGCAAGACACGTGGAGTATGTTGGCTAGCCTTGTGAAGTGTCTGCCGGTACTGAGAGAGAGAGAGAGAGAGAGAGAGAGAGAGAGAGAGAGAGAGAGAGCGCATGTAAGGAAATTATATTTGTATGAGAGAGACTGGGAAGTATGTGTGTATAAGTGACGTCTGTATGTGTGTGTGTGAACAATATTTGGCAGTCATCTTAACGTATGAACGTAAGTGACCTGGGCTGTCATTGTGTGTGTGTGTGTGTGTGTGTGTGTGTGTGTGTGTGTGTGTGTGTGTGTGTGTGTGTGTGTGTGTGTGTGTGTGTGTGTGTGTGTGTGTGTGAACAATTCTTGGCAGTCATCTTTATCTATTTGCGTAAGTAATCACCACGATTATCACTGTATGTGTGTGTGTGTGTGTGTGTGTGTGTGTGTGTGTGTGTGTGTGTGTGTGTGTGTGTGTGTGAACAATTCTTGGCAGTCATCTTTATCTATTTGGGTAAGTAACCACCACGATTATCACTGTGTGTGTGTGTGTGTGTGTGTGTGTGTGTGTGTGTGTGTGTGTGTGTGTGTGTGTGTGTGTGTGTGTGAACAATTCTTGGCAGTCATCTTTATCTATTGCGTAAGTAACCACCACGATTATCACTGTATGTATATGTGTTTGTGGTTGTGTGTGTGTGTGTGTGTGTGTGTGTGTGTGTGTGTGTATTCAGCTCATGTACACAAGATATCGTAGCTATAAACTGTGCACCATGCGTGAAACTTGAGTCCTCCACAGAATTTCACTATACATCAAAATTATACAATATAATTTTGATCTGATTTAGTCACTCTAAATTTCATCTAACTTTTATCTTTGTCGTGACATTGTATTTATATAATTTCAAAATCTCCATCATAATTTAATTTGCACTCAATATTTCGACGCTTTGTTCGGCTACTGAGAGAGAGAGAGAGAGAGAGAGTACTCGTATATTCCAATCTTACGTGACAACCGTAACAATTCAGTCTGAATACTGCCAAGTACTTCAGTACCATGACGTCATTGTTTTAGTTGCAGTTGTAGTAGAAGACGTAGTAGTTGAGGTAGTAGTACTGTAGCTGAGGTGGTGGTAATAGTAGTAGTAGTAGTAATAGTAGAAGTAAGTTAGTAGTACGGTAGTAGTAGTAGCAGTGGTAGAGGTAGAAGTAGTAGTTGTAGTAGTAGCCTTGTTGCCCCAAGTTAACCCGTATATTGCAAGCTCAAGTTTCTCTCTCTCTCTCTCTCTCTCTCTCTCTCTCTCTCTCTCTCTCTCTCTCGTTGGTGTCCATGTTTTATCAATGCCCAATGAAATATCCCATTAAAAAAGAAGATAAAGAAGATTCGAGAGGAGGGGTGGAGAGGTGGAAGAAATAAGGAAAAGTGTACTAATATTTTGACTTCTTCCCACCTGAGCATGGTGTGAAAAACAACAACAACAATAATAATAATAATAATAATAATAAATCGTTCAATACCCTTCCCGTAAACATATTTCATCCCACGATGCTACCAACACCCTTATCTCCATGAAACTGGAATAATCCACTATCTCTTCTACGTACAATACCAGCATATGTGTCTAGGTTACCGTACCTCACACCTCAGTCTTCCCCTATCACCCTTGTTTCACTTCATGTAGTGTTGTTCTTTTAGTATTACACTCGCCGGGTTTTTTTTATTATTATTATTACTGACGTTTAACAAAGTTTTTATTTCTTTTTGTTAAGCTGTTGGTGGAAATTTGATTCTATCTTGGCAAATGTATAAAAATTTTCGGTTGCTGATGTGTGTGTGTGTGTGTGTGTGTGTGTGTGTGTGTGTGTGTGTGTGTGTGTGTGTGTGTGTGTGTGTGAAAAATTTTCTTCAATGTTGGATTGCACCGTGATTCAGGCCAGACTCAGAGATAAACTAATTACTGTAGACTAAACACAAACCCCTGAGAATCAATAACCCTATCCCACTCTGAGTAACCTTAATCCCAGGAGAGTAACCCTAATCCCTGGAATAACTTGAACCCTGTGTGAGTAACCCTAATCCTTGGAGAATGTCCCTAATCCCCAAGAGTAACATCAGACCGTGCCAGCATCCTCGTCACACAGGATAAGTCACACCTGTCAAATTACGGTACCAGGATTTCTACCACGCCACTCTAAACCACTGTACTTCGGGATGTTACACCTATAAATTATCGTATTCTATTTATGCAACCCCTGACGCTATAAGATACAAATAAAACACATGGGAATATCGAGTAAAATGTGATACTGGTGTTAGATAAGGTAGCTTCCTAAAACTCATAGGGACAAGGAGAAGCCTATCTATTTCGTGCCTAATCATCCGCTCTTATATTTCCACGGTTTAATCGACACTGTTAACTCCAAGCCGACGTCGGTAATCACAGAACGCCGCATCCAGTTCAAACAAGTATACTAGTACCGGTAAGTCATTGGGTACACACGCGTCACAGCATCCTATCCGTGCCCTACGAACTTGGCAACAAATTTAAACAACCAAAACAAAATTAATATAATGCTACTTTACCCCAACGATTCCTCAAGCTTTCTTTTTTTCCTTTTTTCTTTTTTCTCCGTCTCTGGGCAAAGGATTCACCGCCTGTTCTCAAGGCCCAATGTTTCTCATACAACATAGCTTACACTTCCACACGTCACCACTTCGGCGTTATTAAAGTTAAACAATAAACAAAAATACCGGTACTGGGGATCACTTAACATATTCTACGTTTTCATATTATTACTAACATTACGTTATCTGCAATGTTACGTTCGTTACTAAGTTGCAACATACCACATACACACATTCGTAAACATGTATGAACAGATATATACATACATAACACGAAACATCTTAAGATACTCTACAGCTCACGATATAAACTGTTGCTAGGATGCTTAACCTACCACACCATGCAACCTAGCACGC
>NC_137047.1:23299923-23344923 GCF_032717465.1 Coenobita brevimanus | reverse complement strand
TGGATAATAAATATTATAATGACGCGGAATTTGTATGGTGCGCAAGACAAAAATCCTAGACTCTTTCACCTCAGTTAATGAACAAGTGTAGTCAGACTCCAGGGTTACTCTGACTAGTAACCAAGGAGACTCATTCCCACCTCATAGTTATGGCTTATCAAATCTCATAAAACGACTTAGTAATCAAGGTATATCAGGAAACACACACACACACACACACACACACACACACACACACACACACACACACACACACACACACACACACAATGACTTTTCACCACGACACCAACAACTTTTAAAAATATGCAACCTCTTTCCAAAATTCTCCAGCGCTATAAAGGTTGCTGCTGAGGGTCTTGCAGAGTGATGTTTGCAACGGAGCTGATCCGTGCAACATATAGAACACGGCTATTCAATTGGCGGCCCGTGGGCCAAATCCGCCCCCCCCCCAAGTTGCTTTTGTTTGGCCCTTTGACCGTCTCAGAAGAATAAAAATAAACAAATAAACAAGTATAAAACAGAACGTTTTGTGTTTTACTTTTTGTGTTTAGCGGAAAATGTAAATGCAAATAATATATGAACTTTTCTATTCTTTCGGTGTATAAGTGTTTAGATAGAGGGGAAAAATACAGTTAAAATAATCTATGGCCTTTTGAGTTTCATAATTCGGCCCTACTACTACAACAGAGTAGTTGAATAGCCCTGATGTAGAGTCTGGTACCTCAAAAGCGGAGGTAGGGGTAAGAGTTTTTGTGGGGTGTTGAATGAAGACTGGTTGAGGGGAAAAACAAGAATGGCATGACAAAATGAAAAAAAAATGTGAAGAAGAACCGGAAGATGAGAGAAGGACTGTGAATACAGAAGATGAATGAAAGTAAAAACGCGTGAAAAGAAGAAGAGTTACAATACATGAAATGGAATAAATGAAAACATAACAAATGAATTGGGACATGGATGAAGACTGAAAAAAAAAAATGAAACGAATTAAACTAAATGAAAGTTGGAGATGGAAAGATTAAAGGAGCGCGCGCGCGCGCGAGAGCGAGAGAGAGAGAGAGAGAGAGCTAGGGGAAAGATGTTTGAGAAGAGGAGGTAAATTAACAAGGTTAGGTAGAAAAAAAATAACAAGAAATCAGAAGATAGGCATAGGGGATTCAAGCAGAAAATAAGCCTGGAAACCCGATGTGTTTTCGCTGCCGATACTCTGACAACCATGCGATATGTGGGTAAATGAAGTGGTGGGGTGGTTCAGCGCCACAATGATTAATTATCACCACTGTATGAGAACGCCCCAAAATTCTTCAGAGACCAGTAATCTTCATGACTGTACCACAGAAATAGAACCAGATCAGTCCGGCGGTGAACATTAAGCTACAAGTGATTCACAGATAAGCTGATATCCACAGGAAGAAAGGAAACCCGAAATGTCCCAAGCGCTATCCTGCATTTACATCTTCAGAGAAGAACCAGTTCCTCTTCCTTGAAGATGTGAATACACATACGCGCTCGGAACATTTCGTGTTTCTTTTTGCCTATGTACATCGACTGTCCATCTGCTCGGATCCAACTTTTTATCATCTTGATCAAGAAACCTATATGAAAGCTGATACCTGTTAGCCATGTGCACTGCAGAACTCACCCTCAGAAAAGAAAAAACTATTTTCTTCTCTGTGGCTTCCCTCCCACCCATGATTTCTTATTAAAATATGGATAAAATGATAAAGACAAACACATACTCGTGGTAGTCTTAAAATATTAACAATAGTAATCCCAGCTCAACGGTCTACCACTGATGCGCATTTATTTATTTTATAAAATCTTGATTCCACAGTCATCATCATCATCAGCAGCAGCAGTAGCAGCAGCAGTAGCAGCAGCATCGCCACCACCAGCACAACCACCATCATCATCACACTAGCTTTGCGTTCTCCGGGTGATGCTCCTTTACATTGTTCTGTTTTTGACGCCACAATCCAGGAAATTATATAAAACAACGGCCGTAACTGTACATTCGCAATGACGTTCAGTCCTCTCAAATAACCGACGCAAAAACACGAAGGGCTTTAAGTTCAGTTCCAGGAGCGGGAAATGAGAGAGAGAGAGAGAGAGAGAGAGAGAGAGAGAGAGAGAGAGAGAGAGTGAGTGAGAGAGAGAGAGAGAGAGGTGATCCAGAAGAGGCTACCCTTACCTGACAAGCTCTAAGCAAAAAGTAACTATGCTTCGGCCCACATTTACAAGTTCATCCGTCATCACCATCGTCATTATAATCATCAGGCCTCTTGGCAGACGAGTTTTAAAAGTGAGGAAGAGCAAGTGCGTGTGTGTGGGAGAAGGTGTGTGAGTAGGTGTGTGTGTGTGTGTGTGTGTGTGTGTGGGAGAAGGTGAGTGTGGGAGTATGTGTGTGTGTGTGTGTGTGTGTGTGTGTGTGTGTGTGTGTGTGTGTGTGTGTGTGTGTGTGTGTGTGTGTGTGTATGGCGGTGTTGTGTTGGGGGGGCGGGATTGTGTGTGGGGGGGAGGTGTGTGTGTGTGTGTGTGTGTGTGTGTGTGTGTGTGTGTGTGTGTGTGTGTGTGTGTGTGTGTGTGTGTGTGAAGGGGGGTGTTGTGCGTGTGTGAGGGGTGTTGTGTGTGTGTGTGTGTGTGTGTGTGTGTGTGTGTGTGTGTGTGTGTGTGTGTGTGTGTGTGTGTGTGTGTCTCTCTCTCTCTCTCTCTCTCTCTCTCTCTCTCTCTCTCTCTCTCCACACACACACACACACACACACACACCAAAAAATACAAGCAATCACAATGAAATCGGGAAATAACGTTGAAAAACAAAAATTTCTGCTGAAATACAGTTACCCTTACGGTCCTAACAAGGTGGTTTGGTCTTAGTAAAAAACAAAATACATATCACTTCCTAGTCACGAGGAAGTGCTGGTTCATGTGGTCGGGGAAGGGCACTGCTGATCGTAATGTCGGGAGATCAAACCCATCTGAATTAGGGTTTTTCGTGACGCTTCTTCCTTGCTGATTTATTCTGGGTTGATATTAAAATGATGTAAAAAAAAATAAGTAAACCAGAATGTTAAATGGGTAACATACAGAATGAATCGGTATGGGAGGGGTGTTACGGAACCGCCTGCCATGCCATATCACTGACCCACCTACATGTCATATCATCATCATCACCCTCATCGCCACCAAACCACCACCACCACCACCCACCACCACATCTTCATCATCATCATCATCATCATCACAATCATCATCATATTCCTACAGCAATAATGAATGAATGAATGAATGAATGGATGATCGGAGTGCACCGGATGTTACGACAAGAAAATAAAAAATACACAAGAAAACGGAAAACACACACACACACACACAATCACCACAGTACCCATCAAAAATCAGCCACACCTCCACTCGCACACATCTTCCAGGCCTTGGGAATTCTCTACACAGTGCTACAAGCAAAACCAACGAGAGGACTAAATGACAAAAAACTTATGTGTGTTTTAAGGCCCACACTCTCATCAGTACTTCTTCCTTACTAGTTATTTACTTATCTGAAACGTTAATTTATCTTGTGCAAGCTATTTAAGAAACCAGTGACGACGAAGGGGCAAGGTCTAATATGCAAAATAAATAACTGTAGAAGATATACTGGAAAACCTAACATAGCCTCAAAGAACGTGACCTCACTGCATTTCGATTTTTTACTAGCAAATTTAAACTGGTCTCTCCCGCAGTACCTTCATCCTTCGTTCCTTCATTCTTGCAGTGATTGGAGGACAGAGGTGTTGGCAATATGGCTGCTGTTTGTGCATAATTAACTGGTCTTTTGAATGCTAGGAAGCAGATTTTTTTGTGTGGATTTTTTACTTGATCTTACGTCATTGCTGTAGGTCACCAGGTCACCACTCAAGTACCAGATTCCAGTATGTGGTCATAGTGTAAGGTCGCCTGTTTTAGCTCTCTCTCTCTCTCTCTCTCTCTCTCTCTCTCTCTGGACTCCTTCACCACAAGGGAGTCTCAACTGAATAGACTCTTCTGATTTCAGGAAGAATAAAATGCAAAGTACATAATCGGACTGAAGAAGTAATAATAATAAACATCATCATCATCATCATCACCATCATCATCATCATCATCATCATCATCATCATCATCATCATCATCATCACCACCACCATCATCATCCAGACCTCTTTTCGCACTCCAAGCTGGATGGAGGAAGCCAGAAAACACAACTGAATGAGATACTAACGAGAGACTGCCCTTGTAAAGAGCCACACACCCATTCCCTGACCATTCAAGCCACCGGAATCCTGGGTCCACCTGATTAGTGCTTCTGTAATTTGCACATTTTAGTGGCCATATCTTCAATCAACTTAATGAAGGGGGTGAGGTAGAGTACACAGAGGTTACCTAATCTGCATAATGATTCCTACACTTCACTGAACATTTCGTGGGGATGAAAAAGAACAAGATTTTCAAAGTGATAAATTATGCAGGATTCTGATTATTTTGAGAGGTCAGTCATTTTCGGTTCACGCCTTCAGTACGAGGTAATAAAATCGTTAGACCGTAGCATGAATAAGGTAGAGAAAGTAATAATGGGTTAATGAATATCGCTTTTAACCATTTCATTACGAGGCTTCCCCCCCTCGTATCTGAATAAAAAAAAGTATATATATTGCGTCACAGAAATTACCACCCCAAGTCTCCTATGACTCACTCCTAGCTTATAATCGTCTGGCGTCAAAAAAATATTATTAGAGTTGTTCCGACCACAAGAGGGTTTATGGCGGGAAATTTCAACATTCAGGCATCAGTGACTCACTCTCAGCTGGACCAGAATACCAGACTAATCCCGACAAAGAGAGGGCTAAAAAATAAATGACCTTTCGTACTAAAGAGGTCACTGGAAAGGTGAGAAGTAGTGTATTGCGCCAAGGAATAGATAATTATAAAGAATAGAAATATAAGAACTTCAATCCTCCACACGCTACATTTTTTATCACTTTTATGTTTATTTTATTACTATCATTATTTTTTACGTCATTTTTTTTAAATGTGGTATGAAATGAAAAAAAAAAAAAAAAAAAAAAAAAGGTCCCGGCGATATTAATGCCAAGGCCGTGGAGATGATGGCGGCACTAGTCACGCCCTGCTTTTGTCGCTCCACAGGTTACACAGACCACACAGACCTAGCAGTTCTCCTCGTTTTACACAGACCACACAGACCTAAATGTTTTTCACGGGTTACACAGACCACACAGACCTACCACTTCCCCACGTGTTACACAGACCACACAGACCTACCAGTTCAGTATTAATTTCCTCAGACGTGAGACTATAATTCTCTCTCTCTCTCTCTCTCTCTCTCTCTCTCTCTCTCTCTCTCTCTCTCTCTCTCGTTCTTCCTGCACTGGCCCATAGTGAGTAATATCCTTGTCAGTTACCCAGAATCACGCTCTGAAATTCATGATTTTTAATACAAAGGAAATTCTCATTCTCTCTCTCTCTCTCTCTCTCTCTCTCACACACACACACACACACACACACACACACACACACACACACACACCAATCCGTCCTCTATGTGAAGATTTTAATGAACGCAAATAACTCAGCATATCAATGAACCTAAGTACCGTCCTCTTCAGTAACATTATGAACAGAAGAACATCTAGTAATCCAGCCAGTAATCTATTTTTATTCGTATTTCTCTCATTTTAAATCCTAGTTACTATAGTTAGGATACAGACTAGCGATTTTATTCGGCTGGGGCAGACTTCTAACATTCTTGCTCCTAACACCTCTTGATAAGCGATTTATTTTGCTTATTATACATTAAAGTCCACTTCTATGCTGCTAATATCATTCTAATATCGCCATACTCTCCATGAGGACGGTGCAAAATTATATCAACTAGATGGGTGCAAAAATAAATCGCTATGGAAGAGGTGTTAGGGAGCTTCCTCAACCAATGTAATACGGATTTTACAGAGGCTCCTATGATCCACCCTCAGCTGTCTCAAGGCGCCTGACATGCCTACTGATAACCTATGAAAATAACTGTGGTTCGTTTTTTGTTGCTTCATTGGGTACTTTTCCCTAATGATAATTGGTGGTTGTGGTGGTGGGCCTCGAGCTGCCCTGACCTGCTTGCCTTTGTGTGTGTGTGTGTGTGTGTGTGTGTGTGTGTGTGTGTGTGTGTGTGTGTGTGTGTGTGTGTGTGTGTGTGTGTGTGTGTGTGTGTGTGTGTGTGTCTGTGTGTAAATGTCTCTGTGTACGTGCCTGCTCCTTAACCTACAGCAGGAGACTGAGAATTTTGACATCTTCAATAAAAACCATCATGCAGACGGTGAGTGAGTAAGCATCCTCTCCATCTCCAGGAAGAGGTGCAGGCGCAGGGGGGAAGGAGGGACGGGGAGGGGAAAGGTCTTGAAAAGGGGGGTTAGAACCGGTGGGAGGGGAGGGGACGGAAGCGCTGGAGGGGTAGTGTCGTAAGGGGTTATAGGACGAGGGAAGGACAGATACAGGGCAGAAACGGTGAAGCAGAGGATAGTGGTAACAGACAATGGTATGGGGTAGGCTAGGAAGGTGGAATAGATACAAGCCACAGACGGTGAAACAGAAAATAGTGACAGGAGACAGTGGTATCGAGTAGATTTTGTTTCCTCTACTGAAGAGGCATTAAACTATAAGCACGCACCCCACAAACTCATTCAGGCCGCCCCCGCTGCTACCAAGGATATGCTGGATGGACTGCTTCCTTCCGACCCCCCACTTGGTATTATAATGTCAGGGTCAGAGGAATACCTGTGTCTGTGTATTTTCTTGACCTGGGTATTCCCTCACCACGCCTCCCTCCATCCTGCTTCCTCACTTTGCTGGGGGTTTCACCTTAAATGGGGCCACAATAATGTAACATGGAAAACAGACAGTATTCTCTCTCTCTCTCTCTCTCTCTCTCTCTCTCCGCCCCCTCCCCAAACAATTTCCTTTGATTCCCAAGCACTTACACATTAACCCCCACTTTCCTCTGCCAGTGCATTCAGGAAGGGACACAAAAGGAGTACCGGTTAAAAAAAAAAAAAAAAAAAAAAAAAAAAGGGTCTCATTCCAAAATGCCGACCAACAAAGCCTTCAATAATTAATAATGGGGCCGAGAAAAATGTAGCCACCGAACAAAGCCGGACCGACCTTGGACGGATACCAAAGCGGGAAGAGGCGGTGTCACAAAGTAGTTTCATATAATTGCCTACGTGTCTGCTTGGTTCACTGTACGGCGCCATTCTCTGCGCGGGAAACACACACACACACACACACACACACACACACACACACACACACACCTAGCTGAATCACCTTGAGTCAAATCTATAGCAGGTGAAGCGGTAAAAGCCAAAAAACACTATCATACGCGAAACTGTTGTTCCCAGATTTTTACGGTCATTTATGGAACACCTGTACTATTAATACATGTGATCACCCTACATCACAAAATACAGGCATGATACAAAAAGATCAGACATATGACGTGGCTCAGAACTTATCTTAAAATTACGATCCTACAATACACAACGGCTTCTTTTGTTTCCACACCTGCTTTGATAACCTCTACAGATATATTCCTAGGTCATTCTCTACGCTGGAATATCATATACCAAGTCATATCACCCACAGAAACCAGGATATATTGGCTTCTTGTATAATGTATCCATGCTTGTGTGGGCCCTTAAAAATTTCCTAGTCATTCTCCACGCTGGGGAAAAAAATGTCTACGGTCACAATCATTTGCATGTGTGTGTGTGTGTGTGTGTGTGTGTGTGTGTGTGTGTGTGTGTGTGTGTGTGTGTGAAGAAGCTAGTAATTATAATATACAATAACAGTTCCTGCCTGCCTGTGTCCTTCTGTTTTCCCTCGTCATTTTCCGCGCTTACGAAAACGGATCAGTCAGTCTTACGCGTATCCCGCAGCATGAATTAAATTTCCTACTCCCACTGCCACACCCACGCCCACACCAGCAGACTGAGCCGTGCCCGCAACACACAAGATAGCGAGTTTCTATCACAGCGATATTTTCGGATCACCCTTATGCAGATCTCTAACTTCTTTCAGTACAATTAATGGCCAAGTGTAGTCAGATTGAGTGTCGATATGAACAGTATCCAAGGAGACTCGGTCCAACCTCACGAATGACTCACTGAACTGCCTGCACGCACGACTTGGCATTCAAACCATGAGAAAGGCCCAGTTTAGTAAAGAAAATACGTAAATCTACTGAACTTTGACACCTTACACAAGATGGTCTCTTACTTACCTTCGTGCCTGCGTTTTCCCCAGTCATTATCTGCTCCGGAAAAACCCACCTGGTAATTATCAACAGTCACATAGCTCATTAGTAGTCTCTCTCTCTCTCTCTCTCTCTCTCTCTCTCTCTCTCTCTCTCACACACACACACACACACACACACACACACACACACACACACACACACACACACACACACACTGGATCCAAAAATAGGAATGACAACGACAAAAGGGAAAAGGAAATGTGAACATGGCAGTAAACTAGAACCTACACTTCAGTTCTCATCTCTATGTCACGATTCTTACTTTTATTTTACCTATTAATTCGACAGTAAATCTAAGAAAAAAATGTGCCTATTATAGAGGAAGTGCTATCTAAACGGCTGATTTGTCGAGTATGCAAGAGAGAGAGAGAGAGAGAGAGAGAGAGAGAGAGAGAGTCGTGGGGGGGATCGTCACTGAGTAGGGAGAGAGGTTATTTTTTCACCAGCCCAACCTCTCAATCCTCACAGGATGCAGCATCAGGCAAGGGAGACATATTGATATTTCGGTACTATAAGAAGGCCGCGTGACGTCAATCGTGTTAAAACATCCAGTCCTGGCATGGCGGTTCGACGAGGTTCCTTAACGAACTGAATTTTATTTTATTTTATTTTTTAAAGGTTAACTCCTTCAAAACCCATGACGTATTTTCTTATTTCTTAATCAGCAGCTGAATGTCTATACCCTTTTTATTCTAACGACCTAAAATTGCCATCTCACCACCTTGAATACTGTGTTGTAACAACAGATTAACACTTGAATAGGATGCTGGTCCAGAGAAAATGCTATGAAATGGATGCAGAACCATATTATTTTCTTTTTCTGCCACTGAGCTATGTGAAATAACCTGTAAAAGGTCGAAAATCTGGGCCAAGTTAAAGTAGAGTAGGCTATAACAGGCTGCAGTGCGTTTACTCTAACCTGACGAAATCCGTAGCCCCTTTCAGCTCAGTTGATACTCAAGTGTAATGAGATTGGAAGGTTGATTAACAATGCTCATTATACTCTAACACGGCCTAAAACTGCCATATCTCCATTTTGAATGCTGAGCTGTAACAACAGATTAGCACTAGAATATGATGCTAGTCACAAAGAAGTGCTACGGGAAGGATGCAGATCCGTAGCACCGTCTTTTTCAGACGCTCAGGTACACGGAACAAGCTGCAAAAGGACGAAAATCTGGACCAAGTTAAGGTAAAGGGGGTATAATAACCAACGAGACCCACTTGTATTTCATAACTAGGCCTCATCGAACTTCATGCAATCATAACTTAGTATTGAAGTCCTATAGGTAGCCTAATTCCGTCCGGTGAAAACGATTTGACTAACTTTATACTTAGGAGCGTAACAAGAGATCCCAGGAAAACTGGCAGGAAGATGCTCATACTAGGCAAAATATACGGTACCTGATAAGAAGAGAATGATAGACAAAGAAATATGAATTCACTATCAAGCAGATTTCCTGTGAAGCTTCCGGGTGTATTCGTTATTACCTAAAAGTGAATCTCAGGAGGTAATAAAGCAGGTAAACAAGCGGAAAATCTCTTTACAAGAAATGATGGCATTCTCCAGCAATATCTGAAAGTGGGTGATGCGCTGGGGAAGGATTATCTGGAGATCTGCAAAAGATAGACTTCGGATTTCCCGCGTCACCACGTTTTCTGTCTCAGTCGTCGTACTTGAAGCCACTGCTTTCATAATTTTTTTTTTTTTTTTTTCAGAATCTTGAAGATTATTGGACAAATTTATTCCTTATTATGAACGGTTGAGGAACACTTAACAATGAAACCAAATAATAACATAAATGTCACAGTGTAGCAAGTCGTACATCGGCTTCAGCCACCATTAGCTCGAATACTTGTCACGACGAATATCCCACTTGAAATTTGACTTCACGAGTCACTGGCATATATTCAGAGTTTTTGGTTAATGGTACTTTCTCTGCGTTTGCGATATAACTTAAAGAAATTTGTAAAATATCACAACTACGAGATTGTCTTACGCCCGTAGTCACTTTTGTTTACATTTGGATGCTTCAGGGTTCTCGGTGCAAGGTCTAAGGTCAGAAATCCTAAGTTCCATCTATTAAACAGTGGTATGTTGCAACGGCTGTCCAATTAAGGTTCCTCTTATCGCTGCAGCGTCAACAGCAGAAGGTATGCGCAGTGATGATGTCTTATAGATGCTGTTGTAGCCGCATGTGTGCAAAGAATACATACAGAATGCTTGACGTGGGTGACAGTTTGCTCTGAAGATGGAACATGAGCTACTGAAGATAAGAAACGGTTCGATAACAGTTAAGGAAACGGCAAATATATTTAACTGTGCATATCTGGCGTGATCAAATTATTACATCGGTCCAGTAAGGTTGAGTTTATGGTGTTTTACTACAGAAAACTACCTATAGGAGTGAGACGAAAGTCCTGCACAATATTCTGGCCCCAACACACTTACCTATAATGTAAGGCTGCCAAATAGAATTTGAGAAATGCAGCTACAGTAAAAAAGAAACAGAACAGTCTCATCAACTTGAGACAAAAATATATGAATAGAGGTTTCTCAACTAACAACCATAAACTCAATATTAAACTAATAAATTATCTTCATATTTCAGAAATGGAAGAGCACAGGGAGGAGAAGAACGATGACATGATTACTCTAGTGGCTGAGGACCGCCATTTCCTATGTCACAAAGCTAAACTGGTAGCATGTAGTGATTACTTCAGGGCAATGTTCTCAAACAACTTCACAGAGAATGCAAAGAATATCATAGAACTTCAGGTAATGTATGTGACAGAGCAAAGAGAATAATCCTGTATTTACTAGTTAAGGTATCAGCTTACCTGTTGTCAGAAGCGACATCCAGAAGGGATTTACATTGTCAAACAGGCCTTCAGATATTTCTGTCCGTGCTCTGTTTTGCAACCCCTTCCATCTTCCCTCCTCATACACTATAGTGAAGGTGTCCACTTTATGTATTGAGGTATATCTGAAAAGAAGAAAACCAGAATAACCAGTTAAAAACCCAGTACTATCCAAAAATTGAACAGAATACATAGCTACCTTTGCACTCATACAATACTATACATGTAAGAGTAGCTACAATACAAAGACATGCAGAAGTGCCTGAACATAAAAACTGTTGCATTTTCCTTTCAGATAACTAACTGCAGAACAACAGATTTTTTTTTTATGTTAATCTTTATTTTATTTCTCAGGGAATAGGTGCTGATTGCCTGCAACTGTTAATTCAGTATGTGGAGTCTGGGAGTTATGTTATACCAAATGAAAATATTCTCGCTCTGCTTCAAACATCAGCCATGCTACAGGTAAGGTGCTCATCTTTTGTACTGTACCGTATCCTCATTTATTACTGGTGAAATGAACATGAAATGCAATTTAGATTCTATAATCTCATGTATACAGTAAAGTAAAATGTTTATTTTTATTCCTGCAGAAGCCTACAGGATAAAGCAAGGTAGAACTCCCTTGTGTTTATTTCAGTACTCTTATGTACATACTGTATACACCTCATCCCATCCTTAGGTGGGAAAGAATGGTTGGGATGATGACAGTGATGTTACATACACTTGCAGGTTATTACAGTGGATATTCAGCCAGCATGATACATACGCCATAATAAAAATCACCTTTTGTTTACCCATTAGAGTGCACATAACAGCTTTTAACAGTTATTTCTATAAACTTTATAGAGTGTTTATATATGATACTGTCCTGAATTTACTCCTTGCTGTTTATCGTCTTTGACATGGAGCTCATTTTATAGCTAATCCTAATAAGCTACTGTACGTGTATCCTTCAGTTTCCTAGTGTGCAAGCAGCATGTGAGCATCAGATACTGGCATCACTAAATTCATCCTCATGCCTGGAGGTATACTACGTGACATCTGCCCTCGGACTGAGTCATCTGGCCGCTGCTGCCCTCACTGTTGCTGTCTGGAGATTTAATGTCATTGCACCCACACCTCAGTTCCTCCAGCTTGCCCTCACAGGTATTTAAAGGTTCTTTTGCCATAGGTAATATTTATCTTGAGAAATGTAATTTAAAATGCATAGCCTAGGTTACTTCCTTAGTAATTTTAGGCTTGCATTTACACCCTAAGTTTAGAGATCATAGCTATGAACTGTATAACCAAGAAAAAGAGATAAAGTAATGGAAAGAGTGTGAGAGTGTAGCCACAAAGACCAGCAAAACATCCTTACATTTTCATTTCCTCTGACAGACCTGGTGGAGTATGTGAGCCACCCAGCACTGTACCCTGGACCTGAGGGGGAGTGGCGGGTGTGGGAGGCTTTAATCACGTGGATTCAAGTAAGTTCCAAGTGTATTGGTGTATGAAGGATGACGTGTGCATTAAATACCTGTAGATGATTATCATAGTGTGGGAGAAATGCATTACTGTATATATTAAAAGCTTATTAGAGATAAGAGGCTTTAATCACATAGATACAGGTGAATGTTAACTCAGTGACTGAAGTACTGTATTGTACTGCACTGTACGAGACAGTTATGAATAATGTTATTCGTTCATTCTGCCATTACATAGTTTTGCAGTTAAAAACTTTGAATAACATTGGATCTTTTCCTTAGGTATAGTATGTACAAAGAACCTCAACACTGTGAGGTATTAACAGACTCCATCTGTGGGTGGGACAAAGGGTCTGAATGTCGATGATTACGGTATATGTTGTTCCCACAGGAAAATGAAGATGAGCGACTGGAACATTTAATAGAGCTGTTATTGTGTTTGGACTTCCATGCATTGAGCCAGCAGGACCTGTGCAACATGCTGTTCTACCCCATCATATGTGACAATTTAGAAGCTCAGCAGGTCATACAGTATGTCAAAAATTTGAAAAAAGATCCAGCATTCAGGGACGAGAGGTACAACTACAGAAGTTTCATAGATATAGAGTTAGAAGGGGGCAACACCGCAGATGGTGGTACCAAGGAGTCCAGCAGTCCAGTGTCAGATAGGGAAATACCCGAGGACGTGAAGAGGGCAGTGGAGAAGGCAATGAGGAGGCCGGGGAGACATATTCCGCAGGTCCCTTGTGTTGTGGGTTTCAAGCGTTCTGCAGCAGCACACAGACGATTAAAAGCTAAACACAGTGATGATGAGGACGACCAGGTGTGGCCATCACGTTGGGTCAGGAACTCGGAACTAACTCCTGTTCTCTACTCCTTTGATCTTGATACCAAGACCCTAACTGAGGAGGTCACATTAAGCAAGCTCTGTGAGGGGCCACAACAATGCTCAGGGTACCAGGTGTGTGCTGTAGGTGAGTATTGCTCCAGAAAGTAATAAATCCATTGAATTCGGGAACATCTTTCTCTCTGTATACTTGTCATTTCCTGTTAGTCTTGTTCAACATTAGCTTTTAAGGGTTAATGAAAGCTGTAGCTTTCACTCTAATTGAAAAGGTCCCACAAAAATCAGTAAGATTACCTAGAAGTAGAAAGGATCAACGAATATCTGTGTCTATAGTGAAGGCATTGATATTATACTTATGTAGTATATGGCAACCACAGTATTGCACAACAATGGTACATTAGTACAGTACCAGGAGTATAGAAACAATTTTTTGTTTTTAATTGTACTTTTATTGAATGGTAGTGACAAACTGTTTTAATACTGTAGTTTTCTTTACTCTGATTATGTTAGTACCTTCAGTTTCATATATAATTGTTCTTTTGATTAAAGTATAATAACAAAACTTTCAGTGTTTTATACATTAAGTCTTCATTATTTGCTGTGTTTTTGTAATGTCAGTCTTTGTTATAAAGTCAGTAACTGCCTATTCAAGTTCCATGGTTACCTATAAAGCTGACTGGCTGTTTCTCCCTCAACTTACAGTACCAGTTGTTTGGCAAATGTTTTGGTAATTTGGCACAAATCCCTGACTTTTTATAAATAAAGAAAACTGCCTATTTACAGAGTGCCATTTCACTGAAGTCAGTTGACAGTGCTGGTCTGTGGATCGCAGTTATGGCTTCAACAGAATCAGAATACAGTATTATCAACCTGGTTCCTCTTGCGATTAGCAGGAACAGCACTCTTCACCATTAGTTTTTAATAGGAAAATAAGGGAAGCTGTCTTGATCCTTTTCTGATTGCACAGGCAGTCCTCATTGTAAGTTACGAATGTGTTCTAAAATTTCACAACTTTTTCCATGCAACTGGTTACTGTATTTTAAACTGATGAAAACTGGCAGACTAACTGAAAATTTGGTATAGTATTTTAGGTTGAGGAAAACTGGCAGACTAGTTGTATATGTACAAGTGGGGCTTTATTTTTTTATTTTTATTTTTTTTTTAATACCAAAAAAGGAATTCAGAAAAACATCCAGTAATGAAGACTTAATGTGGAAAAGCTTGATTTCAACTTCTGCTCACAGTAGTTCTCCTCAGGTCCAAGTATCTACATCCTGGGTGGTGAGTACCAGTTGGGCCATGGAAACTGGAACTCATCACTCTGGCGCTACAGCACCGCCTCAAGGAGATGGATCATTGAAAACTCGTAAGTATTGTACTGGATGTCACATGACTGGTAAATCCTTGTTATAGATCACCTTTTCTGCTATTCTTTTTTGCCATCAAGTCCATATATATTGCAGAAATATTACTTAGTACAGTATCAAAGTTCCATGTTACATGAAAAACTTGTAATGGTATTGATAGCAGTATGAAGTCCACTGAAAAATATATGTCAGGGGAAGAATAAGAAATAGTTTCAAACATAATGCTGGCAGAGGATTCTCAAGCAGATTTTTGATGGTCATTGTACATTACAATGATACGTCTATGACAGGTTACCTCAGCCACGACGTCACCATATGGCCTGTGTGCTGGGCTCCACAATCTATATCCTGGGTGGCTTTGGACGACATAGAGTGATACAGAGCTCCATGGATGCTTATGATACAGAGTTGGGTAAGGATGCAGTGAATTTAGCAATCTGTGAGGTCTACTGTACTTATTTACTTTAGCCCAAAACTGTCAACTCTCTGTCTTAAATGCTGAACGGCAACAAGATTATTACTATCTATTTATCTATCTATCGCCAGTCGCCATAATCCCGTAAGGGGTGGCCACTTGACTTTGAGTTACCTGTTTTACGGGGAGGGACACTAACCCTCCACCAACCCACTTGTTGACATGTAGGGAGCACGTATGGGTTGGTTATATGGTTACCACCCAGCGTTGTAAATGGTATCTTGGCTTACAGGAAACCATTTGGCTTGTCACTCAATGTAAAGCCACCTGTGAAGGAAAGAAAAGCAATAAGAAGTGACAGGAAAGATGGAAGAAATACGAAGAGAGGAGGGCAGACACAGAAAAAGAATGATAAAGGCTAAGGAAGAAGTAGGTAGCACTACATCAAGTGAGTGGATGATGGTCCCCACCACCTACCAGATTATTACCTAAGTGCTAAAATATGTTGCTGATCTCGGTGACGTGCCTTGGAAATGATGCTGGGCAGTAGTACTGTTCTTTTGTCTTACCAAGTTTAGGAAATATCATCCATCCATCCACCATCCAATCCTACGTTGCCCCATGAGGAGTGTAGGAGCCCAGGCCTAGGCAGTTGGTCCTGACATTTAAGATGAGAGTGACCAGCCTTACTCATCCCTGAGTGGCATTACGTGAGCAATATACCCCAACCACCCCATGGATATAAACCTTCGCTGGCTCAGTCTGACTGGAGTACAATAATTACCCACTAAACCACCAGGTGCCAAAATTTGGTTATATGGTTACCACCCAGCATTGTAAATGGTTTCCTGGTGTACTGGAAACCATTTGGCTTGTCACTCAGCGTAAAGTCACCCATAGGCAGAAGGAAGAGGAAAGAATGATGGAAAGAAATATGGAGGAGGGAGTGTAAAGTCACCTGAAGGCAGAAGGACGAGGAAAGACTGAAGGAAAGTGCAGACACCCGAGAGCAGCGCTACATCGAGCGAGTGGATGGTGAGCGCCTCCACCTACCACAAAGGAAATATCATTAATCTGCAAAATGATGGAAAATTGCAGGTAGGTGAAGATAGGATGAATTTTTGGAATTATTGTTTGATAATGAGGTACATAAAGCTTTATACCTTACTGAAACATAAGTAAGAGATCACAAATACCTCATAGCAGATGATCTTAAGAAGCTTCTCTATCTGTATTGTAAAAAAAAAAAAATAGTCTTAGTATTCTTTTAATGAATTGCTATTATACAGTACTTATAATGTACAGTAGTTAGGGCACATTATAGTGTCTTACCTTTATGTCTATTGTGTTCTTTAACTTTTATCCCTTGTGAGTTTGTGTGTGTGTTTTTTCATGTTTGTCTCTTCATTGCTTGTTTTCTCATAATTATACTGTACTGTATTCTGCTGTGTTATACAGTACTGTATTATCTAGATAATTTACACTGTATCCCAATCTCCAAGTACTTTTCAGTAAAGTTTGCCAATGGCCTTCTTTCAGTTATGCACATATCTCTGTGCTTCCTTCCTATCCCCCCAAAAGGGGATATTGAACTGCAGCCCCAGCTTCAGCCTGTAATCCCCTGTATTCATGGTCAAGTGACCCTGGGGACACAGCAGCAACAACAAATTACATTGCCAGTAGGCTAATCCATGCTGCACTGTATATGCTCTAGGTGACTGGAAGAAGTGTCCAGACATGCCTCACTGCATTAGTCACGGTGCTGTGTGTGCGTTTCAAGGCCGGCTGATGGTGTTTACACAAGAGATGCAACTGCTCACCTTCTACCCCACTAAACGCAAGTGGTCAGCGATACCTCTGGCCACACCAAACAAAGCAGGTTACCGTGCTGCCTTGCCATGGAAGAATCACATTTATTTGATAGGTAATTGCAAGAAACATTTAATTTCAGGCAGTACATGGAATATATTTTATTAAATATATAGTTTTTCAGTTATTTTGTATATGGGAGTTATTATGTGACCATTAAAAAAATATTTACCCATTGACTCATGATTATTCTGTAGGTTTATTCTTGCTGCCTCCAGATGATTTATCTTATGGGAGGCCTTTTGCACTGAAGGGTCAGTGAAAATTATATCTAACCTCTCTAGTTTGGAAAGTCTTTCTCAAACTGAGAAGAAATAATCTTGAGGTAGAAAAAATGAAATTAAGCTGCCACTGGATTGAAAAGGGTAAATCATTTGCTGTTTATTCCAACAGCTCTGCAGTTGCTGATTCCCAATTTACTTTGCAGACAAGTGCTCAACCCAGGTATATAAATTCTCCCCTGAGGAAAGTCAGACCATAACCTGCGTGGGTCAGTTTGTGGCCCCACCAGTCAATGTCTGCATGGTGGATGGCAAGATATTCAGTTTCAGCCAAGATGACCTAAACGACTGTCACGTCATAGAAATCCTCGACATCAGCAAGGAGGAGGAGCAGTCCTGTGAAAGCAATCAAGATGCATCTAGCAAGGAAAACAATATGTTGGGAAAGAGTGGGACCAAAGACTTGAAACAAGGCAAAGTCAAGGTGGCTGTGGCAACGGAGGTGTGGAGAGGACAGGAACCTGATCGATACATGTTTACAACCAAGTGTCCTGCAGAAGACACCTTCTCGTTAGGGTCTTTTCCTCTTCTTAGAGTAAAAGTATAGAAAATATTTTATTAATTCCTTCACTGTGACGTGGCTGTCTTTATTTCTGGTTTACTCACGTTATCTCCACACAGTTTTATATATGGGAGACATTTTTAATTGGGGGAGTTGGAAGTTAACTTCATTAACACCTTCATCATTAGAGATCCTTCCTGACAAAAGTGTCTACTGACAGTTTGAGTAATACAAAAAAAATGCATCATTCTCATGAAGGAGTGACTTTAAAATTACAGTACATTGGAATAGCTGTAAATATGTATAAAGTTCCATGTGTTGTTTTGTGAATGTGAATGTGTTTTTTCTAATATATGGTATATATGTGTGATGACTTGGGGGACAAGTGATACCAAGCATATTACAACAAGTCCTTTTTATAAGGTGCCTGTTTTAATGTTAATTTTGGATTAAGTTCTATTACAGTTCTTTTATTGGACACCCAGTTGTGTTATGATTAGAACATACCAGTCAGAATGATGCCATGTGTAGGTTCAGTGCTAAAGAGGCGACTGGTGCTTTTTTGAGCGTGTAATGCCACCTAGAGGTGTAGGTTAATTATCTACCATTCAGTGTACTGTACCACAGCAGCCTAGCCTTGGGCTCCTACACCTTGAAGGGAGTAAAATGGGACTGGGTCAGCATTACATTTCTGTTCATAACTATAAATGTAATTACTCAGTTCCCATAAGGTACAGTAGCTACCAGTTGTTTGGCAAAAGTTAAGAACTATATTAAAAACATTCCTGACTTATATGTTATATTGAGGACTGTCTGTTCAGGTCCAGGAAAACTTGGTATTGTTGGGTTCATAAAGTACAGGTACTTTCTATAGCAGCCAAATGTATTTAATGCTGTAGCCAACATGGTTTGGAACCCTCCTTCATTCCTAATATTACCAGTGGGAAGAATAATTCCATAATATTTAACTCCATTTATCCATTTGTTATTTTCTTTTCTGCACAGAAGACAAAATTACAATAGCAGTTTTTTGAACCACTGGTCCTTCACTCCTAGTGTTACCAGTGGGAAGAATAACTGCATAATATTTAACTCCATTTATTCATTTGTTATTTTCTTTTCTGCAGAGAAGACAAAATTATAGTAGCAGTTTTTTTAACCACTGGTGCCTGGGGTCCTTCAAAAGTTAACAAAGGAGGGAACACCAGGGTATGGATGTAGGAGCTTCACAACTATGAGCCAACAGGTGGAGGGCAATACACTAAGTACCCTTCCAGCAAAATTCCCCACACAGTAATCTTGGACACTACTGGGTTAATACAGTATGAGCATGAGCTACTTTATGCAGTTTCCTATACAGAAACATTTGTCAGTTTTTTTCAGAACCAGCTTCATATGGAGGAAATGTGGTTTTGTATATGATATTTTGGTATTTATTCAATGAATGTTATTTGGCATTTATGACACTTTGTGATCTTTGGTTTGAATGCCTTGCTTGTGGGGACAGTCTGGCCATGTGCATAGATTCAACACTTCAGAGGCAACTGGGAGTTTTTAGGTCATGTAATGCCACCAAGTGAAATAGGTTGGTCACCTACCCTGTGCTGGACTAGGGTAGCCTAGCCAAAGGCCTCTACACCTCAAAAAGAATAGTATGGGATTGACTAGTTTTTACTAGTACTGTATATGTAAACGAAAGTAGCTGGTGCTTTGAAGGCCTTGATAAGAAACAGAGGCTTGAGTGTTGCAGATGCACGAGGCTTACATGAAGGAGTGTTAGTGCCAACTTTAATATATGGATGTGAGACTATGGTGTGGCAAGAAAATGAAAAGTCAAGAATGAGAGCAGTGGAGATGGTACTGCTGAGGAATGTATGTGGAGTACAGAGAGTGGATATAATACAAAGTAATGTGATTTGTGAAAGATGTGGAGCGAGGAAGTCTGTGGACACCAGAATCGAAGAGAGTGTACTGAGATGGTATGGTCATTTGAAGAGAATGAATCTGAAGGAGGGAGGAGGTGAGGTAAGCCAAGGAGAAGGTGGAGGGATATGGTGGATGAGTGTGTGAGGAACAGAGGTTTGGAAGTCAGTGTGGCTAGGAGACTGAGAAGAGATTGAGCTGGCTGGATGAATGTTGTGAGAAGTGCATGATCACAGATTTGGCACCCCTTTTTAACGTGACAGCGTCCAGACTGACTCTGTCAGATACATTTATGTGAAGCTACTTACTGTGGTGAATGTTTGTGGCATATCAGACAAAGCCAGGATCATGGGGGCTTGAATGATAAGTGAATGGAAGCGTGGCTCATTGGATTGGGCAAACTTGGGCTGTCTGGACGTTGCTACTCATCACCCTGCCCTAGGGTGGGAAAGGAGGTCCGGGTGATAATGATGATTATGGGGGGGGGGGGGGGAAGCAAGGTGCAAATGAAAGTTCTGTATAAAAGCTTGTTATTAAATGTACAGTTGTGGCTAAACTTGAAAATAAACTTTTTAATGGTAACTGATTCTACATTCACAATAACACTTGTGCAGAGAATCTCTCATCTCTCACAGGTACAGAACCCAAAAATAGAAGTACAGTAAACCTTCGATATAATGAACACTTTTATAGCGGACTTCAGATATAACGACCCACCATTTCCAGAGCGAACTTCCGCTGGATGTAGCGACCTTTGGTTGCTATATTGGCAGAAATTCGCTTCCTGGCATGGTAATTGTACTGTAACAGTACTGCATTACACTACAGGCATTGTATCTATATGAATAATTTCATACACAATGGTATTTACTGTACATGTACTGTATAACTACATAAACCAATGAATTATCCATGTGAAACTTCATAGAATTACTTGTGGTTGTGCACAAGGACCGAATGACTCCATGGATACAGCAGCCTTGGGTCAGTAATCCCTCGGTTAATAATGACCATCGGATATAGCGAACTTTCGCATATAATGACCTACCCCTCCTCCTAATTAGTTTGTTATATCGAGGGTTTACTGTACTTAAAATTCTGACCCAAAATATGCCAGTACAGATATACAGTACAGTAAAACCTCGATAAGTCAACCCTGCAGCGGGCAGAATTTTTGGTAAGTTGAACTCTGACTGAGGTATGAGTGCTTATTCAAAGGGTTACATTTTAGTTTCTTATATTCCAAGTGCTACATTTTAGTTTATTACACTGCAAGTGTTACATTTCACTTTATCTGACTGTAAAGTGAAGTAAATAAGTGCAGAGCTTTATGTAATTAAGTGACTGTTGCACCCTCCACCTATGCAACCTCCTAGTCTAGCCTAGCCTATGACATGCACTGAATTGTTTTTATTATGTATTTTTATTGCTTTATAAATCCCCCTTTAGTTTAGTGTTAATAAGAAAGTAATCACATATAATTTGCAATTAGTGGGGGGAGTAATATAGTTTTTTTTGCTATTATTTCTGGTTAGTTGGAAAATCTGGTAAGTCGAACCACCCTAGAGCCCCATACTGTAAACTTATGAAGTGTTTACTGTAGTGAGGAAACCTAGTATACATTAAGTACATTTGTACATGAGTTTAGATCGTCTACATTATATTGCAATATTATTTTTCGTTTCTCACATCTGAAAGCCAGTACTGCATTTTGAATGACCTGGAGGTGATTTTTTACTCTGGGTACTGCTGCACTTTATGTACATATGGTTAGTGTAACCCGTATGAGTGTATCACTCGATTAACTGAACACTCCATATCCAGCATGTTCTGTATCTGAACGTTAGGCCTTGGCTCTATTATATCTGCATCCAGGTTTATTTGTCTGTATCCAAACACAAAATTTCCGACATCGCCGGTTGGACGGCCTACAAATTCAAAAGATAGGTTGGTGACCAACCAGCCTCTCTAGCCAAGAGCAGGTAGTAGACTGAAGAAGACTGCCACAATTAGGAGGGGTATTGGACATATCGGTAGGGTATTTGAGGATATTTATTGCTTATGCATTAATTTCTTAGTGTCTAGCATTATACTGGATATGTGTTTTGATGTCTACATAGCTGAAAGACTGAAGAACACTGCCACAATCAGAAGGAGTACAGGCAACCCCTCAAATTCACGGGCCCAAAACTCATGGCCCCTGCTTTTATGCAGATTTTCCCCCAGTAAAAATTTTTTCAGTGATCCAAGTCCGCAGAAAGCACGCACAGTGTTTTGTGGTGTCGGTTATTTCCCATGCTCAGCGAGCTGCGCGCTGTTTCATGAGGAGGCCACATCCATACATACCCCGCACCTTGGCCCGCGCCACTCTCCCACTCTCTCACCTGCGCTCGCACTGCAAAAACCTCCATTACACTCTCACAAGGTACCTGTACTGATTAACTTTACTCTTCCTTTATTGCCCTACCCTAGTGCTCTCAACTGTGCAAAAGCTTCAATTGCAGTGCTATGCTATACTGCAGAGCAAAGTACGGCCTTATTTTCTGAATTTTTGTGCATGTTAGTGTGATAACTTGTGCTACCACGTGTGTGTGCCACACTGGGGTTGTAGCCTAGGATCAGCATTAATTTGTGCCATGGCCTAGTTCTCCCACGTGTGCTAACGTTGCAATAGCAGTGCTGTGGTAAACAGTAGTGCATTACAGCCCTATTTTGTGATTTTTTTGCAATGACTTGTTATCCCATAGGTGTATCCAGCATTGCCCCTAAGCATCCTTCCTCTTCTAATAGTGAGGGCACCACACCTAAGTGCCATAAGAAAATTGTGAGCCTAGAAGACAAGGTGAAGTTGCTGGATAAGTGTAGGGAGGGCATGACATATGCGGCTGTTGGAAAACTAATGTAAACAAGAGCAGGTACACTCCATTAAGGGGCATCATTTCAGATTTTTGGTTGCAAATGAAATTAAGCATCAATCTACATGAAACTTTACTTTTTTTTTTTTTTTTTTTTTTTTTTTTTTTTATGCGAGGAAGAAGGAACCAAAGGCCATGAGCCCGCAGTAACAGTTCCCTCCAAGAGAAAAACAAAATACAATAGAGAGCCAAATTCAAGATCCGATCATTTTGAGATGCCTGGACACACTAAGTGCGTTGAAAGACTGGAGATCATAGGCAGGAGGAAATACAGACAGAGGGAGACAGTTCCAGAGCTGACCTGTTGCATGAATGAAAGACTGGGAGTAACGGTTAACTCTTGCATTAGAGAGTTGGACAGAAAAGGGATGAGAGTTTGCTGCCAGACGGGTGCTACGCGCCCGTCGTAGAGGTGGAGGAATGCAAGCAGACAGTTCAGAGGAGCAGTGACCATTAAAGTAGCGATAGAAAAGAGATAAAGATGCAACAGTGCGGCGTAAGAGACAGAGGTTGAAGGGAGTCAGTAAGAGGAGGAGAGTTAATGAGACGAAAAGCCTTTTGACTCCACCCTATTGAGAAGAGCTGTATGTGGGGGAGCCTCCCCACACATGAGAGTTGTACTCCACACAGGGGCGGATAAAACTCCTGTATAGAGTCAACAATTGTGCAGGGGTAAAGAAAGAGCGGAGTCGGCTTAGCACACCCAATCTCTTGGAAGCAGATTTTACAAGAGATGTAATATGATCTTTCCAAGATAAGTCCCGAGTAAATGAAACCCCAAGCATGTTCAAGGATGATGCAGGATTAATCTGAATATTATTAAACATTAGTGGGTATACCTGTGGAAGATTTTGTCGGGTTGATAGGTGTAAGAACTGAGTCTTAGAAGCATTAAAGACAACCATATTATTTTTACCCCAGTCAGAGATATGAGCCAAGTCAGACATTAGGTGTGCCATAGCCTCATCCCTTGTTTCTTGAAGTAACTGTTGAGATGGGCGTTGCGGGAACCGAATGGAAAGGTGAAGGGTGGAGTCATCAGCGTATGAGTGGATAGGGTTAGATGTACAGCTTAGAAGATCATTGATGAATAAAGGAAGAGAGTTGGTGATAGGACAGAGCCCTGAGGAACACCACTGTTGATAGATCTAGGAGAAGAACGATGGCTGCCTCTTACGACAGCAGCTATAGAACGACCAGAAAGGAAGCTAGCGATGAAGGTACAGATAGAAGGATAGAAACCGTAGGGAGGGCAGTTTGTAAATTAAAGATTTATGCCAGACTCGATCTAAAGCCTTTGAGATGTCAAGTGCAATGGCAAAGCTTTCGCCAATGTCCCGAAAGGAGGATGACCAGGAGTCTGAAAGGTAGAGAAGATCGCCAGTGGAGCGGCCCCTGAGGGAACCCATACTGACGATCGGAAAGAAGGTTGTGATAGGAAAGATGCCTTAAAATTTTTTTATTAAGAATTGACTCGAAAACTTTTGAAATACAGGACGTTAAAGCAATTGGACGATAGTTGGAGGGTTGGGAGTGGTCACCTCTTCTTTGGGACTGGCTGAATGAGAGCAAACTTCCAGCAAGAAGGAAAGGTACAAGTTGACAGACAAAGGCGAAATAGTTTGCCTAGGCAGGGTGTAAGCACAGAAGCACAGTTTTTGAGAACAACAGGAGGGACCCCATCAGGCCCATATGCCTTGTTAGTACTGAGGCCAGTAATGGCAGAAAATACATCAACTGAAGAAATTTTAATGTCAGCCATGAGGAAGTCAGAGGGGGAAGTGATGGAGGAACAGCACCGGAATCGTCTAAGGTGGAATTGGAGGAGAAAGTCTGTAAGGAGATCTGCTTTATCAGTAGAAGAAATACCAACAGAACCATCAGACTAGAAAAAAGGAGGGAAGGATAATGAGGTAAAGTTGTTAGAAAGATTTTTGGCAAGGTGCCTGAAGGAGCTGGAATAATTGAAGTTGGAGAGTTGAGAGCATTTAGTATGGATGAAATTATTTTTAGTAGAGCGAAGAACAGACTTAGCACGATTCCGGGCAGAAACGTAAAGATTATGTGATTCAGGGGTGGGTTGGCTCCGGTACCTTTTGTAGGCCTTCTCCTTGTTGCGGACAGCATTAGAACAAGCGTGATTAAACCAAGGCTTTCTTGCGTTAGTCAAAGGATATGAGAAAGGAATGTATGCTTCCATGCCCGAGAGAATAACCTCCTTAATGCGCAAGGCACACTCAGATGGCTCACGGCCATGGAAGCAATAATCATTCCAGGGAAAATCAAAGAAGTACTGCCTGAGGGCCTCCCAGTCCGCAGCTCCAAAATGCCAGAGACGACGTTTCCCTGGAGGGTCCGCAGGCCG
The DNA here is from genome assembly GCF_032717465.1 of Coenobita brevimanus. Taxonomy (NCBI): domain Eukaryota; kingdom Metazoa; phylum Arthropoda; class Malacostraca; order Decapoda; family Coenobitidae; genus Coenobita; species Coenobita brevimanus. The sequence continues at coordinate 23,319,755 of NC_137047.1, read as the reverse complement.
TACTGGACCTACTTAGGCGTGTAGAAAGTTTCAGGATGATACATGAAAAAAAGAAAAAAATATTCAGTAAAATCATAATATATTTAACCTAACTTTCACTGACTACTGCTCCTAAGTGAGTAAACATATAAATAATCATTTTAAAAACATCAGTGATTAAATTAATCATTTACAAATAAAGCTCAGGGATTAGTTTTGCCAAATACTGCTATTTCCGGTAAAATTTCATATAAATTGATGCATAATTTCATTTTCAATCAAAAAAATGAACTGAAGCCCCTTAAGAAAAACGAGGAAAAGATTAGGGAGGCGCTGGCAGCAACTGCGCCTCCCTCGGCTAAATACGTGTCGCATGCCAAGGATGCAGTACTTTCTAAGAAGGAGAATGCCCTCTATCTTTGGATAGTGGATGAAAACAGCAAATCCAATCCCATAGACAACAACACTATCAGGGAGAAGGCCAAGGCCCTACATGTAAGGATGGCCGCTGAGAAGGTGGAGCAGGACGCCCCTAGCACCAGTGCTGGCCCAAGCACCAGTGCTAACCCTAGCACCAGCCCTCCCCCATTCAGTGCAAGCAAGGGGTGGTCAGACCCATTCCAGAAGGGGTTCTCCCTGCACAATTTGAAAAGGACGGGGGAATCCACTTAAGCTGACCACAAGCTGCAAAAGCATTCCCAGCAGAACTGAAGAAAATCCTTGAGGAGAAAGGCTACAGGCCAGAGCAGGTGTGAAATGTGGACAAGACAGGCCTTTATTGGAAAAAGATGCCATCCAGAACTTACATCCCAAGAGAGGAAAGGTCAGCGCCCAGGTTTAAGGGAGCAAAGAACTGCTGCACCCTGCTGCTCTGTGGCAATGGTGCTGGGCATGTGACTAAGCCCGGGTTTATTTACAAATCCAAAAACCCCTGATCACTCAAGCACTGCAACAAGAACCTCCTCCCCATGTTCTGGATGGGTAATAAAAAGGCATAGACCACCAGCAGCATTTTTATGAACTGGTTCCACCACAGCCTCCTGACAGAGGTATGGTCCAACCTGCAGGAGCTGGGCATTCCCTTCAAAATCCTGCTTGTCTTGGACAACACTCTGGACCACCTAACATCACTGGAGGGGTTATGCTAGGAGATGCAGGTGATGTTTTTGCCCCCTACCACCACCTCCTGATACAACCACTTGACCATGGTGTCCAAAGTGCATATAAGGCTTACTACACCCGCCAGTCCATGGCTAGGCTACACTCAGCCATGGAAGCAAATCCTAGTCTTGGCGTGCTGGATTACTGGAAGGGGTTCACCATCACAGCCTGCCTCTCGGTGGTGCAGGATGGCATGCAAGATTTGCAGTCTGAAACTGTGAATGGCAACTGGAAGCCGCTGTGGCTGGAGTGTGTCAGTGATTTGAGGGGTTTGCTTAGTGACCAGGTGGATCAGGCCGTTAGGAGGAGTGTGGAGCTGGCACGGCTCATCAGGGACGAAGGCTTTGACAACATGGAGAAGCATGAGGTAAGGGAACTTGTGGAGGGCTATGAGGTGGAGTTCGCTGACAATGAACTTGTCGAACTGGTTAAGTCGGCGAGTGAAGAGGAGTAGGAACGGCACCCAGACACTGCCCCACAGGAGCAAGTCCTCACCCTGGAGACGCTGAAGGAGGGAATGAGGATGATCGCCCAGGTCAAGGACTTCTTCTACATCAAGGATTGATGAAAGTACCGTAAATAGTGCCATAGACAATGCTATTGCCTCCTATAAGATGGTGTTCTCAGGGATGAAGCAGACATGGTTGCAGCTCCTGATAATGATGTTCCTGACAAGGCAACCGCAGCCTCTAGCTCCCAAGTCTTTGTCCCACCTTCCCTGAGACTGTGCCTGTCTTTGTCCCTGACCCTGACGACTCACCATCTCCACCTGTGTCTGTGCTCGACATGGATGACCCACCACCACGTGGTGGCAATGAAAGCAGTGGAGATGATGGGGAGCCTATGCAAGTGTAGACTCCTCATGCCGTGAAGTTACACTTCTCATCATCTCATTGAGTCATCTGTCATCGGTAACTGCATGGCTAATCATCTTCATGTTCATTATCATCATTATCATAATCATCAAGATGAGTCGTCAGGGTTCTTCCACCATATCTTCAGAGTCAATGGTTAGTTAACTCTGAATTTAATGGATATGGTTACTGTATAAGAAATAGGGGTAAAAGATTTATGTGATGATTTCCCCATTCTCGCACTGCCTCATGTGCGTGCTTGACGCACACTGTCTCAAGAGGTGGAAGTCACCAAGTAAATAATTTGCCCTAACTTATCTTATCATACCCGTAAGGTGGTGTTAACATGGATGCGGTGTTACCTCAGACATTTTTCAAAAAAAAGTTTTTATGAAGTAACTGTGCAGAAAGTAATAAAGGCAAAGTCAATGTACGACCAAGGACCAGACAAAGGACATGGTTACCGGAACGTGGAATGTAAGGGGAGCGAATGATGAGCTGAAAGAGAGAGAGATTGTCCAGGTGCTTGAGGGTGCGAAAGTGGATGTATGTGGAATAACTGAAACAAAATGGAGAGGAGAAAGTGTGAGAGAATGGGAGTATGGATGGGGTATATGTGCAGGAGTAGGTGAGAATGAGAAGGCAAAGGAAGGAGTATGTATAGTTGTGAGTAAAAGATGGAAGAAGAGCATAAGACAGTATGGATCAGTTGGGTCAAGGATTGTGTGGGTAAAGTTGAAAGTTGGAATACAAATGTGGGCGACTGTGTGTGTATACGCCAACGCAAGATCGTGCTAGAAGAGTTCTGGACAAATGTAGAAGTGTGCATGGAAAAGTTTGGAAGGAATGAGAAAGTGTTTTTGATCGGTGATATGAATGGTAAAGTTGGGAATGTGAAGGTGGATGGAATAGTTGGTGAGTGGGGTTTGCCTGCTTAGACAGATGAGAATGGGAGTGCGTTAGTGGACATTTGTGCTGGGAGGGGGTTGGTGATAGCCAATACCCTCTTCAGGCATAAAATGATCCACAGGTATACATGGCGAGTGATGAGAAGGGTGGGTGGTGAACTGAATGAAAGGAAGGCAATGATTGATTATGTGTGTGTGGATGAAAGGATGCGAAGATGTGTAATGGATGCAAGAGTTTATAGAGGTTGGGGGAGTGGACTTTCTGACCACTACTTGGTGGTGGCCAGAATTAGAATTCAAGTAAGATGAAGGAATAGAAAAAGGGAAAGACGAGAGGAAGGAGTAGTTGCAAGGAGAGTGGAAAGGTTACAAGAGGATGAGAAAAAGGAAGAGTATAAGAGAGAAGTGGAGGAACGATTGGGCAAATATGAACTGGAGCAGATGGGAGACGTGGAAGGTGTGTGTAGGATATTTACAGAAGAAATATGTGCAGCATGTGATGTGGTGTGTGGAAGGAAGAGAAGACGGAGGGGAGTGCAAGGAACAGCGTGGTGGACTGAAGAGGTGAGACAGGCTGTGGCACAAAAGAAGAAAGCATACAATGAATGGATGAGAAATAGGGGCGTGGAAGAAGTTGAGAGGCGGAAGAGAGAGTTATATGTAGAAAGAAAGAGAGGTGAAAAGATTAGTAAGAGAGAGTTAGAAGAGAGTGGATGAGGAATTTGGAAGGAATTTGAGTGTAAAGTGGAGGGACTGTAAGAAAATGTTCTGGAAAGAGGTGAAAAGAGTAAGACAGGGCGGAAGTAAAGTTAGCAGGGGAGTGAAAGACAAAAATGGTAGATTACTAGTGGAGAAGGGAGAAAAAGTGAGCAGATGGAGAGAACACTTTAAGGAATTGCTGAACATAGAGGATGGAAGTAATGCGAGTATAAGTGGCTGGGGAATGGCTGGGAGAAGGAGGGAGGTGAGAAGACAGGAAGAAATCAGTAGGATAGAAGTTGTAGAAGCAATGAAGAAAGTTAAATCGGGAAAAGCCCCAGGAATTGATGGAGTGTGTGGTGAAATGCTGAAGCATGGGGGAGAGATAGTAGTAGAATGGATGTGGAAGATATGCAGAATGGCCTGGGAGGAAGGTAAGAGTCCCGGAGGACTGGAAGTCAGGTATAATTATTCCCTTGTACAAAGGAAAAGGGGAAAAAGAAGTGTGTGGTAATCATAGGGGCATTTGTCTTCTTAGTATAATAGGAAAAGTGTATGGTAGGATACTTATTGACAGAGTTAGAGAAAGAACAGAGAAATTAGTTGGAGAAGAACAGGGAGGCTTTAGGAAGGGAAGAGGTTGCGTAGATCAGATATTCATTCTTAGATCTTTAGTGGAAAAGTTTCTAGAGAAGGGAAAGAAGTTGTATGCGGCTTTCATGGATTTGGAGAAAGCATATGACAGGGTGGATAGACAAGGATTGTGGAAAGTGTTAAGAATATATGGAGTAGATGGGAAGTTGTTGAATACTGTGAAGAGTATGTACGATGGTGCGACAGCTGCAGTGCGTGTGAATGGTAAACTAAGTGATTTTTTCTCATTGAAGTTGGGTTGAAACAGGGATGTGTCATGTCTCCATGGTTGTTCAATCTGTACATGGATGGGGTAATAAAAGAGGTACAAGGTAGGGTAGTGGATGTTGGAGTGGCCCTGGTGAGAGAGGATAGTGTTTGGAAACTCCCTGTACTGTTGTTTGCAGATGATACTGTGTTGTTGAGTGAAGACGAAGGGGAGCTGCAAGCCTTGGTGGATGAGTTTGGGAGAGTGTGTAAGAAACAGAATCTAAAGGTGAATGTAGGGAAGAGTAAAGTGATGGTCTTTGAGAGAGGTGAAGTCAGTGAATGTACAGCGAGGCTGGATGGTGAGGAACTGAAAAATGTGAGTACGTTTAAGTACTTGGGTAGTGTGATGAGTAAGGATGGAGGTTTGGAGGGTGAAGTGCTTGAAAGGGTACAGCAGGGAAGAAAGGTTGCTGGTTCTTTGAAAGCAGTGATAAGAAACAGGGAAGTGAGCATGGAAGTGAAAAAGTTACTACATGACAGTATTGTGATACCAACTCTAACGTACGGAAGTGAAGCTTGGACGTTGTTGGAAGGACACAAGTCAAGAGTGAGAGCAGTGGAAATGAGTTATTTAAGAGGAGCCTGTGGAGTCACATGGAGAGACAGGCTGACGAATGAGGATATAAAGGAGCGTTGTGGTGTGGATGTGGATGTGATAGGAAGCGTTATGAGGAACACACTGAGGTGGTTTGGCCATGTGGAGAGGATGGAGGGTGAAAGACTGACGAAAAGAGTGTATGTGAGTGAGGTGGAGGGGGGAAGAGGGAGGGGGAGGCCGAGGATGAGATGGAGGGATGGGGTGGAGAGGTATATGAGAGAGAGAGGTGTGAGTTGGGAGCAGGGCAGTGAAAAGGCGGGGGACAGGGCGACTTGGAGGCAATTTGTTTGTGGCCACCCCAAACGGGATTGAGGCATCTGGCAATAGATAGACAGATAGATAGAATGTACTAGCATACACTTTTAGCTATATAAATAAGTAACTTACCATGAACATCTTTGCCAGTCTGCATGTGTTCAGAATGGTGACATTTGGACCTTTAACCCCTACACGCCGGGGGTTTTCCGATGTTGCACGCCCCTCCCTACGGGAGATATCCGTGACGGAAAAAAAATACCCCTACTTAAAACCCTAATATCTACCAAACTATAACAGCTAGAGAAAAAAATTAAAGATACATAAGAATCACCAACTCTTCCTCTTTCAAATGAAAGTATCCCCACGTCTCCAGGTGGTCCCATCGATGAGTAAGGATAAGTTAAAGTTCAAAGGGTGGGGGGAAGATGATTGCGGTTATACACGTCAACCGGCGTTGCTCCGCGCCCACAATCGTGACTGTTATACACGTCAGCCGGCGGTTAAGGGTTAAAGAGGTGATTAAAAAGCCAATTTTTTAAGGGCTTGAAAATTTTCTTGGGTCAGACAAGATGAGGAGCATACTGGAATTAGTGACCATGGTTTTTTATTCTTTCACCATCAGTGAAATTGCTATGTAAATATTATGGCTAATGATTTGCAGCTTGCAGAACCAATGATTATTTTTAAATATTTAAATTTTTTGACCTTGTGGTGTGGATTTGGACACACACAGAATGCTTGTTTTAGTGTTTATAACACAAATGTTTTCCTTTCTTTTGTAGTAAATTGTGAATATAAGACCTCTGTGTGATGCTATAAAAGAGAGGACAGTGGCTGGCAGGCCAAAGAAAAACCTGCCGAATCCACCTTTCAGAAGGCAGTTAAGGATGTGTGCACAGGAAAATTAAGTGTTAGAGAAGCTGCAACACAGTACATCAGCAAAAGTACTCTCCATGCCCATGTATCTGGAATCCATGTAAGAAGCAGGAAGGGCAGCTGGCAATTAGTAGTGAGGAGGAGGAGAAGCTCCTTGTGAAGCACATCATTGTTTTGCCTGACTGGGGCTTCCCTCTCATATGGACCTCCGCTACCTCCTCAAGGCATACTTAGATGGGAGGGAAGTAACTGTTAAGCGATTCAAGGACAACCTTCCAGGGGTAGACTGGATGCGTTCTTTCCTACATTATCATAAAGGACATGCTCAAACTCCTAATGCCAGAAAATGTTAGGCCAAACTGCGCCAGAGTTTCTAAGGATCAGCTCTAGGCATATTGTGATCACCTGGAGAAGACACTTGAAGGTAGCCCCCAAAAGGAAGGAGGCAGCCAAAATGGGAACCTATCAATATAGGCACTTCACTGCAGTAATTAAAAGTGTCACACCATCAATCCATGTCAGGTTCTTAAAACATGCTGCTGGCACTACTATGTTTGTAAACCCAACTATTGATGACTGCAATGATACTGAAAAAGAGGACATCATTCAGATTCTACAGGAGTCTGCTATTGACTCTAAACTTTGAACGATGTTTGATGTTAATGTTAATGCATGGTCTTAGTTGCTACAATGTCCAAGTAATCAGTTCTTGCAAAGTTGCATTAAAGTTTTTGTATTCCAACCATGAGATTTATGTCCTATTTTTCCTTTCATGTACCCCCCTGAAGGCTTAGGATTTCAGCTGTGCTTTTTTTAAAAAGCCAAAGGGTGTCCAAAGTCCTACCATGGTGTCCAAAACCCACAGAAGAATTGCTGCTCTCACTGCTGATGAATAAATCAAGGACTGTTGAGGTCATACAAGAGGCATCCAAGTTCATATCATGCAGTGGTATGAACTCGGATCCTAATTCTTGTGCTGCGACAAGGAAATGGTTGTGAACTGAAACATTTACTTTGCATGCACTGAAAGTCCTCACATATAAGCTGGTGCTGACATACAACATTTCGCATTAGTGCCTTATATTGCAACTTGCCATGCAAAAAACTGTCAAAACTGCCCAAGTTCACACCACCTTACGGTACATTAAATGATTATTTGTTATTAAAGTTTTTATACAGTACTTCAGCAAATATCTGTGATACTTTATGGTGTTTTCTGATCCCAAATATGGTTTTTTAGGCCTCTGCACACTGCTGCAGTGTAGGTGGCAGTCAGCAACAACAAAATTACTCTTAATTCTTATAATCATACCCATTTAAAGGTTATTTCTTACTGAAGTAAATTGTATACAGGTAGGTCCCGTTATACGACCACTCGATATATGAGAAACCGATGATACGACCTGGGTAAATAAGGGACTATTTTCATTATACAATCTCGAAAATCCAATGATACGACATTCAGTCTGGGCGAGGTGGGAGGATTCTAACTCAGTCATCCCAACAAACGCAGTCACCGCCATTTTTTCTCAACCTCGGAGAGAAATAGCACGACTGCTTAGCTGTAGTGTTGCCAGACGTGCAATAATTATCGCAAAATGCAATATTTTGGCACACTTTGTGATGTGCGATAGCATGCATGCGATAATGTGATAACTTTCATAATTTCATAAGCTGAAAAATAAATCAGGGATTGCAAAATTAACAAGTCTACTGTACGACTAGTACAACAGTAGGATGTAGTAACTCTTACAATAACCAGTATTATAATCTGGTAGGTACTTAACAGTTAAACAAATTCAATAACATTAATTAATCACTCCACGTATAAATATATTAATGCCACAGTAATTACCGATTTCTGTGAATAAATGCCTATTTTTATGAGTGTGATAATTTTGATCAAAAAGTGATAATTTTAATGTGCCGGGTACGATAATATGGGTTTGGGAATCTGGCAACGCTGCTCACTCACCTCCAACACATTACCACCTATTGATGAGTGTTATGCTTATTTTATATGTTTAACTACTGTGCAGTCATGTTATTTGCATACTATTTGCTCTTTCAGGTTGCTTTCTCTACAGTTCAGTAATATAGGTATGTTTGTTGTGTTTGGTATATTTTAGCTTGAAAACTTCCCTTTGATGGGGTCCTTGAACCCAACCAATATTTTACCTTTAGTTACAGTACGTGTTTCGTTATACGAGAATTCATTATACAACCATGCCAAATGGAACCCAACTGCTCGTATCTTCGGGACCTCCCTGCACTGTGCTGTACAGTAGTACAGAATATATTTGTGTTGTTTTAAGCCAGTTTTAGGTTCTTGTGATGGTTTCTAAGGGCTTGTGATGGTTCCTAGGGCATTTTGGAGGGTGCATCAAAATTACGAAGAAATTCCAAATTCACGGGGGTCTGTGTCCCCTAACCCCCGCAAAATTGGGGGGTTGCTTGTACTAGGTAGCGTATTTGTGGATTTTTGTTGTTTATGCATTGTTTTCTTAGTGTCTTGCATAATACTGGATATTCCCATGTGTGTTTTAATGTCTTAATACAGCTAAAAGACTGGAGAATACTGCCACAATTAGAAAGGGTACTGTACATATAGGTTGGGTATGGGTAGTAGGTTGGGAATAGGTACAGTAGTGGATATTGCTCCACGTCCAAATTTCATCCGTACCTGAACATGCCTTCGGCTCTGCTGTGTCGGATAGTTAAGGGATTATTGTACTTTGAATTGTTCCCTATGTGTCAACAAGTGGGTTGGCAGAGGCTTAGTACCCCTCCCCATAAAACAACTAACTCAAAGACAAATGGCCATCCCGTACGAGATTGTGGCATCTGGCTATAGACAGATATATAATTTTCATTTCTGTCCCTGAAATAAAATCAGTGAAGGAACACATGATTATCAACACCAGTAAAATATCAGTTGCAGCTCTTGCTATTATACAGAACCTCTCTGACGGAAAAATCAACTGGATGTGGTAAACAGGACCCCAGATGTCTACCTAATTGACTCAGCAATATCATAAGCATAAGCATCTTTATTTTTTTTGGCAACATCATCATCATCATCATTCTAACCTTTTTTCCATAAACCACATTAAAACATCATCATCTTTACCTTTTTTTACCACCTAAGGATGGGGCATGGTAGGATCCAGAAAAAAAGGGAATGAAAAAGTACAAATGTAGGAAAACAATCAAGCATGGTCAGTGAAATAGCCCATACAATCATTCATGCCCCCAAATCCTGGCTCAAAGACCTAACCCTGTGCACTGGATATACTTTAAAACGCTGAATACACATGTATAGTATGATAAGGTGTTCAAACACTTAGGACATTGTTAAGGCTTCAAGTTAAGAGCTTGAATGACTGGGTTTTATCAGTGTACAACTTGAACCATTCATTGACGAGGAAGAAGAAAGGCTCATCAAGTCCTTTTTGCTCTTTCTGTGAAGAGAAATTAACACAATAAGGGTACAGCATTAGTTACTACTTATGAAGTGTAATAGTACTGTACAAATAAAATACAGATTAGTATCTAAGCTTTGTAAGAATACTGTTATACACCAAATTACAATATTTTTTTTTTAAATTACAATACAGTATTAAATACTCTAAATAATACAGGCCACTAAAAATCTACCCTACTGCACTTGGAATAATAGCCTACAATTTTGAGGAGTGAAGTAAGATGAAAGACTGAGTACCAAACAGGAGTTAGATAAGCATTAGTTTTAATACAAGTTTCCTGGCAACTGTTTTGAAGTTCAGGCAAGCAAGGTAGGAGGATTACTGCCAAACAGGTGTTAGGTATCTACTAGTTTTCGTTTTGTAACAACTTACCTGATAATTGTATGTTGGAAGTTAGGCATGCAAGCTATGAATTGTAAAAACCGAAGACTCTTGAATTAATTAAGCTATGAAAGGAAAGGACAATAAGTATGGGCAAGAGTACACTAGTAATGCAAATTCCTTTACTTACTGCTGATCCTTCGAAATATATAAGTCCCAGCTTCTGCGCCAGGTCTCGTCCAGCCTTTGGGCTAATGATCCTTCTATTGGTGAGATCAGTCTTGTTGGCAAACAGCACACCCCTCACACCTTCACCTTTTGCCTGGGCCTTCACCTGGAAACCAGCAACCAGTACTGCAGAAACTTACACCAAGGATCATGTTTGCATGGAGTTAGGAGGCTTACCAGCACCTCTTCCTTAGTAGTTCATTTCTGTCTGTGTCACATCAGTATCATCTTCGATGTTACCAAAGTAAATTATGCTGATAATAAATATATATAAATAACATACAAGAAATGAGATATTAAAAAGATGTAAAACAAAATATAAAAATATAAAAATCATACAAGAGAATACTAAAGTGTAGTAAACAAAATACGTCACAAAGGAAAAGATGTAAGAAACCCCCTAAACTGACAAGAGTACAGACCTAAATACATCTGCAGCTCAGACTGAATTAGGATAGCTTCCTGAGCTGATCTGTTTGCATCACAGTTAAAATGAACAGGAAACATGGTAAACTATACTGGAGAGATGTGGGGCTCACTTAGGATTCCATGATAACTTTAAATAATGCTTATGTTAATAACTCATTTGCTTTTAAAATAACTGGTAAAAGTGAGTGAGGAAATGGAAACAGAGGAGTGAAGGGTTTTGCTCATTAAAAAAAAAAAACAATGACTAAGTTATACTCTGAAGTTGGGTTCAGGGCAGTGAAATGGTGGGGAATAGGGCAACATGGAGGCAATTTGAGTGTGGCCAACCCTTAAGGGATTAAGGCATCTTGGAAAAGATACAGTTCAGTTATTCAGCTAAATTGCCAGTACCAGTACTGTACAAAGCCATGAATAAAATTTATAGTCTCATCCCATCTTTTCCAAATTTTTTATAGAGATACTTGGTAACTTACCATATCATAAAAAGTTGTCACCAAATTAAAGGAGTTTTCTGAGGTTACATCATATACCAAGATCACAAGGGATGGATGGCTGCTCTGGAAATAAAGAAGAATGTTATTTTATTAACATAAATCTTTCTTTTTTGGCAAACTTATCTATATACAAAAACCCAATTACAGTATGTTCTTTGTCCATCCACCACATGTCTTTTTAACTCCTTTAGGCTGTTATCATTTATGTTTTCATTTCTATGCTGATGATCTCACTCAACTCTGGACAGATTCTTCACACTGGATCTATCTATCTATCTATCTATAGCCCGACGCCCTAATCCCGCAAACGGTGGCCGCAGACAAAACGCCTCCAAGTCACTCTGTCACCCACCATTTGACTCCCCTCCCCCCAACTCACCCCCCCCTCCCTCATATACCTCTCAACTCCATCCCTCCACCTCATCCTCGGTCTACCCCTCCCTCTCCCCCCCTCCACCTCACCTACATACACCCTCTTAGTCAGTCTTTCATTCTCCATCCTCTCCATATGTCCAAACCACCTCAGTGTATTTCTCCTAATCTTTTCAACCACATCCACATCTACCCCACAACGTTCCTTCACTTCTTCATTCGTCAACCTGTCCCTCCATGTCACTCCACATGCTCCTCTCAAGTAACTCATTTCCACTGCTCTCACTCTTGACTTGTTCCCCTCTTGCAAGGTCCACGCCTTGCTTCCATACGTCAGGGTAGGGATCACAATACCATCCTGCAGTGACTTCTTAACTTCCATACTCACCTCCCTATTTCTCATCACTGCTTTCAGTGTGCCAACAACCTTCCTTCCCTGCTGTACCCTTTCACGTACTTCATCCCCCAAAGTTCCATCCTTACTCATCACACTACCCAAGTACTTGAATGCACTCACATTCTCCATATCCTCACCATCCAACCTCACTGCACACTCTGTGACTTCAATCCTCTCAAACACCATAACTTTACTTTTGTTTACATTAACTTTCAGCTTCCTCCTCCTACACACTGTCCCAAATTCATTCACCAAACCTTGCAACTCCCATTCATCTTCACTCAACAATACTGTATCATCAGCAAACAGCAACACCGGAAGCTTCCAAATCTCACCCTCATTCATTAGGGCCACCCCCACATCCACTGCCCTACCTTGTACCTCCTTAACGACCCCATCCATATACTGTATATATTAAACAGCCATGGAGACATTACACACCCCTGTTTCAGTCCCACACTGAGATCAAAGAACTCACTCAGCTCACCATCCACTCGCACCGTAGCCCTAGCTCCCTCGTACATACTCTTCACAGCACTCAACAATTTCCCCTCCACTCCATATATTCTTAATACCTTCCACATACCTTTCCTATCTATTCTGTCATAAGCTTTCTCCAAGTCCATGAAGGCAGCGTACACTTTCCTTCCCTTCTCTAGATACTTCTCCACTAAACATCTTAGAACAAATATCTGATCTACACACCCTTTTCCCTTCCTAAATCCCCCTTGTTCTTCTCCAACTAGCTCCTCTGTCATATGCCTAACCCTATCAATGAGTATTCTACCATATATTTTACCAGTCACACTAAGAAGGCAAATACCCCTATGATTTTGATTTTGATAATAAGGAGCTGTATATACTAACCATTTTTGTGACCATGCCTCGATAGAAGTCCTTCCCCGAGCAGTCATAAAGGTAGAGCTCCACACTGGACTGAGTGTCTGGCACGCTGATCAGCTTTGTTATTATGTCAACCCCCTGGGTCTGTCCACCAGCATAAGACAATAAAACTCATCATCATCATCATCCTAACCCTATAATACAACTCAACATTATTCATCATTATTAACATCATTCCAACCCTGTTCCCACTAATACACAGGGTAGGGCAGGGGCTAAAAACAATGAAAGAGAAAGTATAAAAGTACAGACTGACCAATGAAATGGGCCACATAAATCATTAATATTAGTTCGGTACCCTCTTTCACACTCATACCACGGGTGGGATAGTTTCAGAAACTGGAAAACAGAAAAGCTGGGGAATTATCAATCACAGTATGGTAATCACTTGCCAGTCAAATGGGTCACACATGCATTCACTCACATTAAAGCCTGGTTAATTCTTGGCTTCATCTCATACACAAGAGACTGTAAAGCCATTCCGGTGACTGCCAAGTTAAGAAATGAGTTCAAGCTGTAGTACATTATTACTTAACATATACAGGTATGGTACTAAAAAAAAAAGTACAGTAAAACGATATAACGGACTTCAATATATGGGAATTCGCTTTTATCGGACAAGAGGAACTGAACAGACTAACTTCTTATATATTGGAGAAAGTCCAATAAAGCCAGAGGCGGTCCGGACTGCCTGACCACTGCAGCTTTGTTTACCACAATAAAGTAAATAAAATACATGTTCATCAGTGTACAGTACAGGATTATTATATATATCATACCATTTGATTACTGCAGTGAATATATAATACAGTACAGTACTGCAATGACAGTGAAAACAGTTTAAAAACTGTTGGTGCGATCCTGACTAATGTCTGAGATACCAGAAAAAGTGCGGTTTAGTAGGGGGAAGTCTGGATGCTGCTTTTATCACAAATTTGCTTTTTTGGGTATGGCTTGGGCCCCAGCTAGTCTGTTATAATGAGGTTCTACTGTAATAATAATGATAAATTAATAATAATAATTTTGAAGAGGTTCATAATCTTCACTGACATCTTGAGAGTCAGGGGTCTATTTGAGTATATTCTCATTTAGGATTTTTTTTTTTTTTTAATTAGTACTGTAATTTCATACTAATATTAAATGAAGTGTATGCCATTCTATGAACCAAACTGTACAGTAGGTCATACAATGTGAGCCATGACATTTCAAATATGGCAGGTAGTTTAGCCATACCTAAGTACTTATAGTCTCCCACACTTGAAGTTATGCTGCAAGTGATGATAAAATGCTTACCATGTTGTAATTTTTTTGGAATAGATTTGTGTCTGACATGAAGGTCTGCAGCATTGAGGATTTGCCCACGGTGCTATCACCTGGAAAATAAATAAGCAAATATATATATATATATATATAAGTGGTAGGTGGTGGCGACCATCATCCACTCACTTGATGTAGTGCTGCCTACTTCTTCCTTAGCCTTTATCAATTTTTTTCTGTGCTTGCCCTCCTCTCTTCCTATTTCTCCCATCTTTCCTATCACTACTTATTGCTTTTCTTTCTGTTACAGGTGGCTTTACATTGAGTGACAAGTCAAATGGTTTCCTGTAAGCCAAGAAACCATTGACAACGCTGGGTGGTAACCATATAACCAAACAATACGTGCTCCCTATGTGTCAAGTGGGTTGGTGGAGGGTTAGTGCCCCTTCCTGTAAAACAAATAACTCAGAGTCAAATGGCCACCCCGTATGGGATTATGGCGTCTGGCAACAGATAGATAGATAGTATATATATACAGTATCCTCGAGTCCAGTACGTGTTTGTCCAGTACTATTCTCGTCCAGTACAGTCGGCAAAAAAATAAAATACTGTAATTCATTACTGTAGTATGGATTTCTTGGGCTAGTACGGATCGCCCATGCAAAGTGGGCCAAATCCAAAGAGTTCTTCTTTAGTACTGATGTTCTGTGTCCAGTACTATTACCCACACAGGCGCGGGAAGATTGCAAACACCAAGGAATGTTTCTCTAGTACTGCCACGCCAGTCTAGTATGCCTTCCTCGTGATTCGTGTTGTGTGCCAGTCACATTGTAGTATTGCACTTCCCCTTGATGATGAAAACAACGATGTCAGTGTGTGACTAAGAGGGATTTATGAGGGTAGTTGAGGCAGAGAGGCCTCCTCAGGATCCTGAAGAGCCTCCTTCAGGGGATCAGTAGAACCTCCTTGAGCCTTGGATACCCCTCCCCCTTTGCCCCCCAAGCCCATCACCACTCACCTTAAAGGTTGGTAAAATCTTAGTTGTGTCAAAATGCAGTTAAGTTGAATTCAGGGGGGATTTTTTCAAGGCCTGTCTGACATTATTCATTTTTCACATAAGGTCTGCTGTTTGTCCAGCATGGATTTAGTCCAGTACGGCAGTACTGTCTGACAATACTGTAATACCATACTGGACACGAGGGTACTTATATAAATGTACATACTGTATATATACATGTCAAGTGGGGTTGGTGGAGGATTAGTGCCCCTCCCTGTAAAACAATTAACTCTAAGCCATTGGTCACCCCGTCTGGGATACATGGCGTCTGGCAATGAATGAATGAAAAAATATATATATATATATATATATATATATATATATATATATATATATATATATGCCAAAAAACTATTACAGTACCGGTATATATTTTCCATATTACAGCTCTAAGATTTTTAAAAACTACCATGGGGTTGTCTATATCCTTGAACACAAATAGTATTACACTTAACATTATGAACAAAGGTTAGTGTTTCCCTTCGTTTACCCGGTACTCTAAAGCTCAGCATTATTATGCACTCCTCATTAAAAGTAATTTCATTACTAATTTGCTGATCAAATAACAGTTACAGTATTTATGCTTAACTGTTCCTCACGATTCAACACAGTTGCTTTCAATGCTAAATGGGAAGGAATGCCAACTACTGCTAGGAAAAACACCTTATGAGAATAAGCCTCTGTAGGTACTGTACAGCACTGGGTCTCCTAAGCTCTATCTAGCACTACAGCTGGAAGCGGATAATAGGAGCCTGAGATATTTGTTAAGGTGGTATTAATCTTCATGCAAAGAAAAGCACAGCTAAACTAGTACCTTCTTGGCCACCAGTAAAAATCTGTAAGAACATATGAAATTTACAGAGGTTACATTGTTACTGAACGGCCGCACTCCTACTTACCTAAAACGAGGCACTTAGCTCGTATAATGTTATTCATCTTCTGTCTTCTGCCCATACAATCTGAAAGTCATTTAATAATCTCTACACTCGTTCTGGTGACAGATTAATTTAGCTTTGTTGCTGTGAAATTCCAAAATATACAGTACAGCACTGGACACTTCGAGAAATGAATCTAGTGCACTGCTCTGTTTATTTATGGTTGCTAAGCGACGGGACAGGATACGCAGGAGAAGCGCACGGGACTGACCGTACCATTTTTTATTCAGGAGGTTGCCTTAGCCATCACATTCTTACCCAAGAACAAGAGCTAGTTTCAGCATCATTTCTTTAAAGTTCTTAAGGCATCTTCCCTTTCTTGACTTTCTCAGCGAGTTGACAAAGCACTTTGAGCATGAAGTCGACATCGAACCCTCACCTGGGAAGTATTCTCACCTATCCTGGTTATTGCCCTATCATTCTTCAATCCAATTTAGGGAAAGTACTGGGAATTTTTTCTCTCCTGTGTCTTCATTCATTGCTTAAATCTGATTTCTGAAGATCGAAAATGGATTCTGTCCATTTACCTCACTTGTTAATTGATAGAGAGGTTTAATTCCAAAGGAACCACAAATTAAGAGTACGCTGAATCTGAAGGTTTTGAGCTGTGAGAAAGATTAACAACTATCCTCATTACAAAGAAAAACAAAGATAAGTAATAGTTATACAGCTACCCATGCCAAAGGCAATGATACTTCTATTAAGGCTTGCAGCCTTGTTAAAGTCTTATTCAGTTGTTGATATAGATACCTGTAAATGCAAAAATATATCTGATTAGCTCAGATAATACTGGTTAACATTAGTAGCCTACGAACTTTGGCTACGTTGGGACATGGCTTTGCACAGTACTGTAGATTTCATAACGCCGCATCCTTAGCTACCGGTACTTGACTCGCATATTTCACCTTAACACTCTCTTGTATGTAATTTCTTTCTTTTCTACTTCAGCCTAGTTTGCATCGGTAACATGCGAGGGGTTTTTAATTCTCGGGCTCCTATGACACTGCTGAACAAGAGCATCTGGCGTCAACAGGAATCACTCTGCAATGTGGCTGGAACAGAATACTTGAACTGTCCTGGCCATGAATTTTTAAAACGGTGTTCTTGTTTGACGTATGCTTTATTTTATCGATGATTCAACGTAAAGATGCATTATTACTATTTTTATACTACTACAGTATTACTGCTAGTACTGCTGCTGCTGCTGCTATCATTATCATCATAATCATCATCATCATCACCACCATCACCATCACCATCACCACCATCCTCATTCGGCGTAAATATACTCAGGAGAATAATACATCTTAAACATGGTAAGTCCACTGGCATATATTTACTATTAATAGAGTGTGTAGATTATCGGCTACTTTTATTGTGCATATTCTACAGCTCTAGAGTTTAAGTTCTACAATTAAACTTAGCTGACGGTTTTTTAGTAATTACTTACACCGTCGTTTGTGTGTGATAAGTGGGTGTTCTGTGTGTGTGTGTGTGTGTGTGTGTGTGTGTGTGTGTGTGTGTGTGTGTGTGTGTGTGTGTAATGGACTCTTTGCTGTGATTACAGTATAAACTACTGGTGTGTGTGTGTGTGTGTGTGTGTGTGTGTGTGTGTGTGTGTGTGTGTAATGGACTCTTTGCTGTGATTACAGTATAAACTACTGGACAGGCAAAATACCCAAAGTGTCATCTACTTCCCAACTACCAGACTCTACAGTACAGATAAAATAAAATCAGTTTATACATTTTTTTTTTTCCTTCTTTTTTCCTTCCTTGTTTTCCGAGTGGCCATTTCTCAGACCCACACACGTACTCCTGCAGCTTGCCAATCAGATGCGTCTCACTGGAAATTGATGGGTCTTAACACTCTGAAAAAATGAAAAAGATACCGTGAAAGTATTGAAAAAAAGGTGAAAAATGTCTGAAAAGAATGACAGATAGGGTAGTCAGAATGATAGATTTGGAAGGCTGAAGGACAGACAGGGTAGGTAAAATGGTGGATGAGGTAAGCAGAATGATAGATTGGGTAGGCAGAATGATACACAGAGTTGGTAGGTAGCCAGAATGATAGGTAAGGTTGGAAGGATGATAGACAAGATTGGTAGAATGGATAGATAAGGCAGACAGAATGATAATTAGGATAAGCGGAAGGACAGACAGGATAGGTAGAAAGACAGATAAGTGGTATGGGCGTTGGGGTCGGTAATGCTGATCTACTAAGAAAGACGGGGTGTGAGAATAAATGTAAGAGCCGGTAAGAATGATGAAACGTTAGGGTGAAAAGGTATAATGAGTAAATGCTCAGTCAGTTAAGAATGACAAGAGTATTAGAATATAATATTATTCATCAAGCATGGTGAAGTATGGGTTATAAAACAAACAGTAAAGTACCTGAATAAGTAAAATGACAATGAAAAAACAATATGTGGCTTCTGCAGGAATGCCTAAACAAGAGTAATCTGCTGATCCACTTAAAGCCATACGAGTAAAATCTATCAACTACTGTCTACTGCCAGACGCCATAATCCCGTAAGGGGTGGCCATTTGACAGTTAGTTGTTTTACGGGGAGGGGCACTAACCCTCCACCAACCCACTTGCTGACACGTAGGGAGTACGTATGGTTTGGTTATATGGTTACCACCCAGCGCTGTCAGTGGTTTCTCGGCTTACAGGAAACCATTTGGCTTGTCACTCAATGTAAAGCCACCTGTAAAGGAAAGAAAAGCAATAAGAAGCGATAGGAAAGATGGGAGAAATAGGAAGAGAGGAGGACAGGCACAGAAAAAGAATGATAAAGGCTCAGCAAGAATGCTGATAGATAAATGTTGGTTATAGTTACTGTACACGCGTATCTTGTAACATCATCAGCGCTGTCTTCTTCTTCTTCCTCTTCTTCTTCTTCTTCCTCCTCCTCCTCCTCATCATCATCATCATCATCATTATCATCATCATCCTAACCCAAATTTCCTACTTACAAATGAGGGTGAGAAGGCGCCAACTGATAATAAATACAAGTACACAACCATGAAAGTGATAAATATTTCGCTTTCTCATGTCAATATATATATATATATATATATATATATATATATATATATATATATATAAAGTAACTAACCTCTGAGAGGACGCGTTAACCTTTGCCCCCTGTGACTGCACTTGGCCCTGCACCCCGTCTGCTCTCACCCTCCACCGTCTCACCACCACCTCCCCACACAACACCACACTCGCTATACTGAATCCCAGGCCAAGGATGAAGAAAGCTGCCTGCAAGAACGTCCATTATACTTTTAGAATATACAGTACTGTATATACAGTTTTGCGTTTTCATATATACTTTTTTTTTTAAGTGAACATTAAATATTTGCGAACTATTTCTGTTCCCCAGGTGTCAAGAAGTGGATTGGTGGAGGGATGGTGCCCCTTTCCGTAAAACAACAAACTCAAAGACAAACTGCCACCCCATCCAGGAATATGGCATCAGGCTATAGAGAGATAGATGGTATTAGTTCTCTTATCATTTCAGCGCCATACCAGCGCTGTTACACCACCTATAAATTTATCTGGTGGGTAATGAATAGGCGTGGGAAAATCGCAAAACACAGCTACAACAGAAAACCTCACCAGCAAGTAAGGTAATCTGTTATTTGAAGAGATGTTTTTGTCGTCGCAAACTGAATGTCACTGTTCTTAGCCACTGCTTGTTTGTGACACTAT